>NW_015655572.1:802323-820860 GCF_001515625.1 Sinocyclocheilus rhinocerous | reverse complement strand
TAAATTCAAGTCAAAGTCAATAAATTCAAGACTCTTGACAAGACGAATAAAATGACACAATTTTGTGCAGACTACACTTTTATTTGTCAGCCTATCTCTCTTTCTTTCAGTAGCGGAAATTTAAATGTGAGATTCTGTAAACGGTAACGGCTGTAATAAAATAAGCGCTCCGTTCACAAACGCTGCTCAGGCATTACAGGCAAGATGAAATGAAAATGACATCCATAATTTTCTGAAGACAGTCGGTTTCCTTCAGAAGTACAGTTATATAAAAACACTCGCACCGGGTTTCGACTTTGACACGTGCAGTGCTCATGTTTATTCAACGAAGTCAAAGCCTTTTGGAAAATCTATTTGTGGCGGTCAGTTTTGATATTGTGGCGGGCAGCCACTAATAAATCAATGTATGGGAAACACTGATCTAAATATAAAAATTAACTTGAACTCATTCATTTGATCTGGGTGTCTTTAAAGTGTTTTGATAGTTTGGTGTGTTTCCTCTTTTTGATGTCGCCACGTCTCAGTGCTATTATGAAGAGAGCGCATCTGCGCACCTTTCGGATAGCGCATCAAGAATAATTTTTTTAGTACCGACTTGGTACCGAAGTACCGGGTCTTTTGACAACACTAATCTCATCTTTCTCTTTCATTTTCTCTGCCTTGTTTTTCTCTCTCTTCCTCTGTTTACCTGTTGGATAGAGTAACGTTTTATTCATTAAGAGGCTCACCCTGTTCTCGCTAGGGTTTTTCCTGCTCAGTCAAAACGCAAAAACATTTCGAGCCGTGTGGTTGTGCATGTGTTTCTGCACCAAAAGAAAACTGCACTTTTTTTGAGCAAGGCAAAAATGCAATTTTGCCACAAAACGAATGAGGTGAGTTTTGGGTGAAAGTATCTGTTTGTGGAAATAATAAAAGATGAGAGGAGTCATTGGGAAATAATAGCACAGAAATTACACACTGTGCTTTAAAATGACAAAGCCACTGCATTTTGTAGTATTTTAAACATAGTTAATCAAAGGTGCTAGCATTACCCGCATATAATTTTTTTCAGACCATGGCATCAAAATGCAATTTTATTATACTTGAAAGTACTTTTCGTTATTTTATTTTATTTATTTTATTTTATTGTATATCTGCATTTATTTGTATTGATTTCTGTATTATTTATCTGTTTGTTTTTATTTGTTTATTTCTTTCCTGAATATTTTTACTTAATTTGATCATTTTTCCAGTTTTTTTTTTTCCTGTTTCCCGGTTTTTAACCAGTTTCTTTCTTTGGTCTATTTTTTATTACCTTTAAAGAGTTAAAATTATATTTATAATCATGTCTTTTGTCAAACACTAAATAATAGGAAGCATTTTTTTTTTCAGAATAGAAAATATATTTACAAAAGCCTCACACATAAATCTCTTCTACTTTTAATCTGACTGAATCTGATCTAAGATTTTTTTTGTTTGTTTGTTTTTTTGGTTATGGAGTCACAATAGTTCAGCGAGTCCATCCTGCAGGAGCCGACACAACCACTCCACCTCCTTTCTGATACATTATGACCACTGCTGTGTTTTAATAAGCTGGATAGATCCCAATATTCACCTCCCTTTGCTGCTAATCTTCACCCCGCGGTTAATTGGTAACTCCATCCACCTGGATGACTTGGACTGTCGCCCCCAACGACTGTGCCATTCTTTGTGCTGATTTAAATAACACCATATTGCTAATTGATTTCATGTCGGTGCATTAGCAGGCTGTTGCGCAGACCCTGGCTGATCTTTGATGCCATTTAATATTTCACGACCATGCTCCGCTTTTAATTTTAGCACCCTTTATTCTCGCATGGCTTGTTTTGTACACTGACTCATATGTTGCCGATAGCGTGTGTGTTAGCATGGTTACATTGGCCACCGCTGCCTTCTCAAACAAATTGGGGTATCATTTGATTGCCATTTCATAAAGTATTGTGTAGTGTAATGATGCCTAAAGGCTCTTTGAGTTCTCATGTCACCTTTATGAACGTATGAATTAGTCAGTGGACTAGTGGAGCAGTTAGCGTCTGGCCAGGTGAATGCCCTCTGTCCTTTATGCAGGTGGAAACCAAAGATGGCTTTCCCGAATAACCTGCAGCCCTTTAATGGGGCCTCTTTTTCTTCCTCCTTTGTGGCAGTGAGATTGAGAGGGGGGACCTCAGAAACAGCTGGTTTCAGATGGTTGACCAGTGATTATCATTGGTCACAAACAGGCTTGTGTTATTGCCAACACTTGCCAGCATTGCTGTGTTTTGAACAGATGATTTAAGATGAAATCTTCCAAATTTTATTGCCCGGGGGTTGCTTTTTAATTATTTAGGAGATGTAGCTGAGTTATGAATTATGTTTTAGATGTTTTAGACATAAAATTAATGAAAAAAAAAGGTAAGATCTCTTCTGAACTGTAGATCAATGCTAAGTTTTTGCTTTGTTTTACTTTGCATTGTGTTTTTTTTTGTTGTTGTTTTTTTTGCTTTGCTGTTTTGTTTGGTTTGGTTTGTGTTTTGGTTTTGTCAGGGATAAACATCAGACTAAAGTACAAATTCTTAACTTTGTCTCCATTTCATCTAATTGCTATCCATGGCATATGGATGCATAAAATGCATGAAAAACACACCCTTGAGTAAATTCCAGCTACTTGAGATTTCATATACTTCTTGCGCTAGATATTGTACAGGCGTTAACCTGTGATCTCATTACATGTACTTTCCTGTTAACTCTGTCTTTTATCTCTTAATGGACTAGTTGCTTAGCAGCAATCAAATGTCTTTTGGACATTGATAGATAGACACTGATTGTCTTTCCCATTGGTCCTTATGGTACATTGATTGTCACAGGGTTTATTTGCACAGGTATGTTTAAACCTAAGCACCCAGGGACTCTTGCAAGAAAAGTAATTAAAAGACCAGTGGAAGATGAATGTCGTTCTACCGTACAATGCATGTGATACGCCTGGTAGGTTTCATGATGACACAGAGATTCTCATGTCTGAGGGACTAACTATCTGGTAAAGAGAAAGTGTGGATTTTTATTTACCCATGAAGAACACAGGTCTTCTGTCCATGAGGTCAATCATGTCACTGTCCACCCAGCTTGCTCTGACAAACCCTGCACAGCTGATAGAATATCAGTCTCTCAGTGTGCGTTAGTCCATGTGTGTGGGACGACACAAACTATATTCACTTAAACCTTTACTGCATTGCACATGAACATGTTTAAACATACAGTTATGTCATTGTTTGTGTGTGTGTGTGTGCGTCAATTTGTTTCTGTAAATATCAGCATCAAATCAGCATATTAGATTGATTTCTGAAGGATCATGTGACACTGAAGGCTGTAGTAGTGGCTGGTGAAAATTCAGCATTTTTGAGAAAACAAAAACATTTACAAATCGTACCAACCCCATATAATACAAAGCATATAAAGGCTCAAAATCTAAAATAAAAACTGTTTATAAGTGAACTGTATGGCTTTTTAATTGTATGAATTTGTATGACTTAGTGTTTTAAAAAGAGATTTTATATATTTAATCTTTTCAAAACATTACAGTATGTTAGTATGAGACAACAGTTTTTTTTTTTTGTTTCATTAAATTTGTGATTATTTTTTTGTTAGTTTTATTTGAAGTTTGACAAGACAGGATATTGCAGCACAAAAACCCTGAAATGTGTCAAACATGCACATACTCCAAAGCAATCATTTACCTGTTGTATAAAACGAATAACAATAGTTGATATACAAGCAGAATAAGTAAATATACATTTATTAATAGTGGCAGCACAGTCATGGCCAGACCATTCATGCTTCCACTCTATTGGATCCTCTGTCCAACAGTGGCATTACACAAGAACACAGTAGGTGTACAGTATTGGCCTTTATCAAGAGCAAGGACTATTTCAGGTGAGTGGAACCTGATCAGTGACCCAGTACTGATTACAGTGCGTCATTCTCTCGTGCCACGTAAACTATACTGGCACTGGTGTCTTAAGAACATTAGGACTGGCCAAACTGCCACTCTACAGCTGTCACTGTGTGAATGGTGAGATAACATAAACTCATGCACCATATGGCTTAGAGCACGAAAACTGCACTTACCGTAAATAAACGCCTCACAAACAACCACACGTGCATGAGACGCATCTGACTCATGTGCATTGATATTCTTGGAAGATGCTTCCTTAAGTGAATGACTAAGCTAATCAGGTTTACAATGTCAACTACTATACCATACATTTTCATGCTTTTTGAAAGAAATCTCTAAAGCTCAGCAAGGCTGCATTTATTTGATCAAAAAGACCGTAAACATGATTATTGTGAAATAATTTTACGATTTAAATGAGTTGTCTTCTATTTTATTATTGTTTTTTAAATGTAATGTATTCCTGTCAAAGCAAAGCTAACTTTTCAGCAGCCATTACTCTTAATAAAAGCGCTTGATAAAACCATGATGCATTTATTTTTCACGTTCTTTTGATCAATTGAAAGTGTAAAAGAACAGAATTTATAACTTTTATAACTTTATAAATGTCTTTACCATCACTTTCCTTGTTGAATAAAAGTATTAATTTCATTCAAAAAGGTTTTACTGGCCGCAAACTTTTGAACAGAAGTGTATCTCTCTCTCCCTGTGTTTGTCTTTGCGATAAGCATAACATAATATATAAATGTAAAACCATTCCCTTGGACAAATGCAATGAGGCATGTCCTTTTCACCTTGTCTCCATCTTTCTGTCATTCGTTTCCTCACCCAGTCTTTTCTCTTCCTCTGTTTGCAAAGAACGTCTGTATGTTTGCATTGTGCGCCGTTATAATTGGCCTCTTTTAAAAGTCAGATCTCCTCTGCTGCATTTCAATTGAGAGGCTTCAAAGAGAAAGCTGGGGTTTGTGTTTGAACGTTTCATCAAACGATTTGGGTGTGTTTTCACGAGCCCTGACTAACTCGAACATTGGCTCTGAATCCCGAGGCCCTTCAGAATGAGTGGTGCTCTTGAGACAACCAGATTCAGCCTCATGGCTACATTTGGAGCCATCAAAGTCTCCCATGGGCTTCTTAAAGGGGTCATATGATGCTGCTAAAAAGAACATTATTTTGTGTATTTGGTGTAATGAAATGTGTTTATGCGGTTTAAAGTAAAAAAAACACATTATTTTCCACATACTGTACATTATTGTTTCTCCTCTATGCCCCGCCTTTTTGAAACGCGTTGATTTTTACAAAGCTCATCGGTCTGAAAAAGCGAGGTGTGCTCTGATTGGCCAGCTATCCAGTGCGTTGTGATTGGCCGAATACCTCAAGCGTGAGACGGAAATGTTACGCCCCTCACCATACTGTGTTGATGCCGTGTCCGGCCGGAGCGACGAGACATAAACATTAAAACCCATTACAAACGAGGCATTTGTTGCATCCAGTGGGGACATAATTACTGATTATAATGACTTATACTGTCTTTTTACGCGTTGCGTTGCATTGCATCGTGTTGCGTAAACATAAAACCCTGTCTGCATTTGTGATCAGAGAAATGACAAACAACAAGTGCTACTCCACACTGCCCAAAACTCGCGTTTGAATCATCAGTGGCAAATCCTTTAAATGAAAACGTACTTACGTGAGTCAGAACTGCCGGCATTTTAGTCTAACGTTACTCTTCCAGGATCAGTAAACAGTCCTCCATAAAATGTGCCGGCGATCCACAGCACTAAGTTGATGTATTCCCTCAGCGACCAGCACAGATCAGCTCTAGGCATGACGAAGCGGATATCGTCCTCTTTTGGAAGATCAAACAAAGTAGTTTCGCTTTCACAACGAAGCACACAGCGGCCTAGCGTGAGCGAAAGCCCCGGCTTAGCCTGAGCTGAAGCCGGGCAAGAGTGAGCTGAGGCGGCGGGGTCGAGAACGGCGGTCCTGGCGAAGGAGCGGTGAAAACGGTGAAAGCATATCCGGTGATCCACAGCACTAAGTTGATGTATTTCCTCAGCGACCAGCACAGATCAGCTCTAGGCATGGCGAAGCGGATATCGTCCTCTTTTGGAAGACCAAACAAAGTAGTTTCGCTTTCACAACAAAACACACAGCGTCTCCACAACATGGCCGCGGTGGCAACAGCGAGAATAAAAGTTTTCTTTCTTTGCGTGAACATTTGGGGGCTTTATGCAAATCTTCCCACATAGTGAGGTAGGTATGTGGGGGCGTGTTCGAACGAGCCGTTTTAGGTAGGTGTGGCTAACTCTTAACTTTTATAAAGAATATCTCTTTGGATGTGAGACTTTAGTCTTTGCAACTTTACAGATCTTCTTTATGCACCAAGAGCTTGTAACACTCTAAAGAGAAAGGAAAAAATGAAATCGCATCATATGACCCCTTTAAATGACCTCCATCAGGAACATTTTCCAAAATGTAGATGTAAAAATAGAAACTAAATTAGGCGTGATGTCTTCCATCATGACACACTCACCTGTTGCTTTTAAACCACACTAGCCGCGTCTTTCATGTGGATCCATTATGATATTTCTATTTAGAGGTGCTGTTACGACACTCTGTGTCACTGTAACCGAAATAAATGGCCTTTGTAGTTAATGTTAGCTGATAGCTAGCTGTGATTACCAGTAAAGTGTGTTGTCAGGTAGCGAGTAAAAGGTTAGAATGGGTTTAATGTAGGCTACACTCTGCACATGCATGCAGTGCATATAAAAACTATAACAAGATGTACTCCGATTCATGTTTTTCTTTCCCTCTTTTTCAGATGGTGGTGTTAATGGACCCCATGGAGGATCCAGATGATATTCTTCGAGCTCATCGATCCAGAGAGAAGACTTATATGTTTGATGTGGCCTTCGATTATTCAGCCACGCAGGCAAGCCCATTCTGTGTTTGTGCCTGTGAAGCACATGTATATACAAAAGTTAACATGCTTTTCAAAGAGATCACATTTATGCAGTTATTTGTGTTCATGTAAGTGCATTTGTGTTTACAATGTGGTTGAATGAAAGATGAAAATACACACAAAGGCTGCAATTAAACGTGTTTGTGTGTGCTTTCCTTAGGACGAGGTGTACAGATCCACCACTAAAGGCTTGATTGAAGGTCTCATATCTGGGTACAATGCCACTGTTTTTGCCTACGGACCCACAGGTCAGTACACACATCATTCATACCAAGGGCTGGGCAATATATTGATATTTTCATTATATTTTTTAACCATGGTAATTTCACTAAAGCAATACAACTTGTTCAAATCCTAAGTCAAGAATTAAGATTTGGGATACAGCCCCTGATTTTTTTGATTTATTTATGATTTTGCAATTGTGTTATATCTTGATCATTTTATTATAGCATTTTAATAGTGCCTTTGGTTTAAACTTAAATGACACAAATGTCTTAGAGCTTGTAAATTGGTTAGATTCTTTTCCATTAATTGGTTCAAACATCTTTGTGTACTCAACACAAATATGTTCAGGGAAGCTCACCAGACAGACGGATGGATGGACGGATGGATGGATAGATAGATAGATACATAACGCACACAATGCTTTAAAGATCAAAATACAAGTTAAATATTTCATTTATTAACCTAGCTCACTAAATTTCAGCTGTCAAGAGCACATTATCTAGTAATCTGGTATTTAGTCTAAAAAATAAATACCTTAATTAAAGACCTGGTTTTATGCTGCTTTGAATTGATTAAAAGTTCATTCCTGGAAAGCAGATGTCTGTGTGGCTCCCGTGTGCTCGCATGCTCTAATCTGTCCTCAGAGTGACTTTTACTGACTGTTCCTGTCTGTGGCCCTGGCTTATATAAAGCTTAGATCTGTGCTCAGCCTGACAGGGATAAAAGCCACCTGTAAACATTATGTATCACTCACTATGACTCACCTCACACCTGTGCCTTCCGTTTATGCCATGCTGATGAACATATGCTAATTATCTACAATTATTTCACATTTATGAAAAGAGGTAGTGATAAGCCTATTCTGTATCACAGGCAGCAGGAATGATCCAACAAATAAAATGTAAATAATAAATAAAAATATGTTTTATGTTTAAGGACTTTTTTATTTTATTAAAATCTATTTATTTTATTTTATTTTTTTATTTTATTTTGATGTTGTATGATGTCAGGCAATAAACTGAGGTTAAATTTTGGTCCTAATAAGCAGATGTGTGTATGTCTACAGGTTGTGGGAAGACTTACACTATGCTGGGAACAGACAGAGAACCTGGTATCTACGTTCGCACATTAAATGACCTATTCAAAGCCATCGAAGAAACCAGTGATGACATGCAGTACAGTGTCTCAATGTCCTACTTGGAGGTGAGAGCTTCATTTGGTTGCTAAATAGGATTTTAGCAGCCACTTGTTGTTGTTTTTTCCCCTCACATATTGTATCACTTAGAGATTTGATATAGAACTTTTAAAGATACTGTCACCCTATTGCCACGCTAAATAAATATACATAGTAAAGTCAATTGCCCTCATTTAGTTTTAAACAATTAAAAAAAAAGAGTAACAGCTTGAGTGTTATGTGATAAGATAATCATCAGGCCCGTGCCGAGCGGCCGATAGCACGTCTGTTTATTAGCTCTGTTTGCGTGAGGGAGGGGTAATCTTGTCGGCTTAGCGACTATCTCAGCATCTTTGATTACGGTGATGTTGTATTGATACTAGAAAGCTTGTTTCCCCTCTGAGTTGTGATGGACTTGTCCAAAGTTTACTCAAAACAAATACATGCTTCCCTGATCGCCTACTGCGTTAGCCTAGAAACAGATCGCTATGCTTTTATGTGACTGGCCAAGTAACACAGCTTTGTGTCTTAAATTAAAAATGGCTGCTGACTTGCAAAAAAGGCCTAATATTACCCATTAAATTAAATTAAATTAAATTAAATTAAATTATTTAATTTTATTTAATTTTATTTTATTTTATATAAAAATTACAAAACTAAATAAAACTAAAATGAAAATATAAAATCTAAAAATAAAAACTAATTTAAAAATAGTAATAAAATCTATAATAGTATATCTATGATACTAAAACTGTGTTTTAAGGTGATGTTTTTTTTTTCTTCCCTCAAATAAGTTTACTCTTAAGTCTATATGACATTCTGTTCTCTAAATATGGCTTGGGTACCTCTTTCAGTGTAAGTCTATGGGATTTTTTTCACATTTTGTCTCCAGGGCTCCAGTTTAGCCTTCAAACTCAATAGCTCTGTCCTGTTTTTGACAGCTGATGCGTGTGCATTTGAGATCACATGTGTGAGCTGACAGCAGCACCACTTCAGTTCTCTCAGTGTCTTTTTTCTCTTTCTCTCTCTCTCTCACACATTCTTTTCTCGACATGTCTCATTGCCCATTTTGTCAATCATAGTCTGTTCAGCAGTATTTCTATAGAGACTGATGTTTGACAATGTGTTATTTCTCCTTTAAAATGGTGAAAGTGCTGCAGTATCTTAAAGTGTTCTATAACCCAGTATGTACTTGAACCATACATTTTAATTATATAAGCATATATTATTAATTGTTAATAATTCTAAATAAACATTTTTATTATTATTATAATCTTATCAGAAATATCTTTTTTTTTTTTTTTAAACCTGTGTGCACTCACTAACACACATACTTAGTATGCTTAAGCATCTTAATGTACACACATAAACACACAGATTTGTTTGACTTCTTTAGGTTAAAGGGGTGTTTGGGATGTGCAGACCTATGAGTAAGCCACTCCGTCCACACACGGAAAGAGCAACCTTCAGTAAAGAGCACAATGCTCTCCTGTCCTCTGCTTTTCTTACACCTCCACATTAAAACTCCTGTTTACATTGGGCCGTCCAAATGCTCAAGGGAACGCTTCCCTGGAGAGAAAGCGTTTTTATTCTCAGCTTCTGTGGTTTAGGTTCAGACCTCCCGGTTTATCCTGTCTCTTTTTTCTCTTTCATTCCATCTATATCTTTAGCAGGTCTTCTACTCTTTCTCTGTCAATGGATTCTTTTCATACTGTCAGCGTCACCCTAAAATTATCACATGCTTATGGCACATCACAGTGACCTCACTGACAGTGATGAAATATTACATTTGGGACGACTTAAATTGAGAGTTTTGCGGTGACCACAGGTGGTGCTCAGGATGTGGCCTTGCTCTAAACCGGGTTCAATGAAGCTTATTGAAATACTCTAAAATATTAAATCCGACATTCATCTCTTCACTAGCATCCTGAAAATACTGTATATGACAGTTTGTACCATATATTCTGGATTTTGATTGGTTGAAACGGGTGTTGATTACTATATGCAATTAATTTATTATTGCTGCAATCAGTAGTTTTTAAAATCAATAATTTTGGGCATGAAAATTTGAAAAGTGTTGTGAGGTGAATACTTCAGACAGAATCCAATGCGTCACTGCTACGGTGTGCACTAAATGTTCAATAATTCAGTGGTCTGTTGTCAATAGTTCCTTTCATATTTCACAAATTACAGCATTGTCCATGTGCTCAGCTGGTAGAGCATGCTACTAGTAATGGAAAGGTCACAGATTGCGCGGTCTGATATTTATGCACTGCAAGTCACCTCAGATAAAAGCGTCTTGTCTGTCAGATGCATGAATGTAAATGTCAAATGCATAAACAATGATTGTAATCTTGAAATCTGAGCATGGTCTTTAATCTGTTTAATTCTTGTGTTTCAGATCTATAATGAGATGATAAGAGACCTGCTGAATCCATCATCAGGGTTTCTGGACCTGAGAGAGGACTCGAAGGGAGAAATACAGGTCGCAGGAATCACAGAAGTCTCCACCATTAATGCACGAGAGGTCAGTTAGACACATTATTCAGGCACCATGTTACTTAAAATAATGTTTTACCAGACATGTGTGTGTGTGTGTGTGTGTGTGTGTGTGTGAGAGTTATTAAAGTAAATAAATACTGTTACAGTAGTCATTGTTCATGTTCATTCTATGATACTTAAAAACAATAGGGGTGTATATTTAAATAAGTATTTAATAGTGAAACCCTTATTCAGCAAGGATGCCTTTAATTGATCAAAAAGTGACAGTAAGGCCATTTTTAATGTCACAAAAGATTTCTATTTCAAAATAAATGCTGTACTTTGAACTTTTTATTGATTAAAATAAAATTGAAAAAAAATGTATCACAGTTTCCACAAAAATATTAAGCAGCACAATTGTGCAACATTGATAATAAAAAATGTTTAAGCACCAAATCAGTATATTAGTATTATATATAAAATATAATTATTTTATATTGTATATATATATATATATATATATACTGTGTGTGTGTATATATATATATATATATATATATATATATATTAAAATAAAATAGCAGTAATTTTAAATTATAATAGTATTTCACCTGTCTGTTTTACTGTATTTTTGATCAAATAAATGCTGTCATGGTGAGCATAAGGGACTTCTTGCAAAAAATAAATAAATAAAAAATCCTGTCAACCTCAGACTTATGAATGGTACTGTGGAGCTGGATGTTGAGTTTTTTTTTCTCTGTTTTCGCTCTCTCACAGATCATGGAGTTGTTAATGAAAGGAAACAAGCAGAGAACTCAAGAGCCGACAGCAGCCAATCAGACGTCTTCTCGCTCTCACGCTGTGCTGCAGGTGGCCGTACGGCAACAGAGCCGATGTCGAGACATCCTGCAGGAAGTGCGATTCGCACGTCTCTTCATGATCGATCTGGCAGGGTCTGAACGGGCTTCACAGGTATGATGTGTAAGAGTAGGTGTGAAATATAAAAGTCTATTCATCTTTTAGTCTAGTTAGAACATAAAAGCACAGTGGGTAAGCTCAAACATACGTCTATAAAGTTGCTAATCATTAATATAAGGCTGTCAATCTTTCTTTTTACATAAAAGCTGGCACAGTTGGCGCCAGATATATTCAGAATCATATATCAGCCAGTGACGAGGGAACAATTCCAAGAGTGATTTAACTATTAGTGATAAACTTGGAGGGAAAATGAAGCCATCTAAATGAAACTATTTGTTGATTATTTCATCCGTTATGATGCAACACCTCCACAGGTCCAATCAGGTGATTTTGATGAAAGACATGTGAATCATGTTTAATATTAAAGTGTAATTTCCACTCACTCCATGAGATTGGAAGATATGAGAGAACACATTTAGAGAGCGTGCCATGTATTTGCCATGGAAACGGTTAAAAATGTTAACCACTCAGGCACCATGTGGGATTAAACATGCATGTGACAGGCACAAAAGCAGATCATGTTGTTTCTGGTTATGGGGTATTGTTGCTCAGAAACATGAGTGCTTGTTTGTTCTCCATTGATGAGGAAGACAAGCCTGTTGCACAACTATTCAGAAAATAATATATGCAAGAGCGCCCCCTGCTGGAAGCTCTAACAGACTCCTAACCTGCATGTAGACTGACAGTTTAAAAACTTGGTGCAATAACTACTGTTTCTGCTTTCAGACACAGAACAGGGGTCAAAGGTTAAAAGAGGGCGCTCATATCAACCGCTCTTTGCTTGCGCTGGGGAACTGCATCAATGCTTTGAGCGAAAAGAATGGCAACAAATATGTCAATTACAGAGACAGCAAGCTCACGCGATTGCTCAAGGTACAGTGAAGTGAATCTTCATGAACAGAGAGGCATATGGGATATTTTTCTTGATTTTGGTTGTCTTACTGGGTTTACTCATGACTGCAGGATTCGCTGGGAGGAAACAGTCGGACGATGATGATTGCCCATATAAGCCCTGCATCTCTGGCCTTTGAGGATTCACGGAATACCTTGACTTATGCGGACCGTGCCAAAAGCATCCGCACACGGGTTAGTTTAACACATGATAAAACAATGGACAACCTTGTAACCCATTATTACCGTCTAAAAGTTTGGGTCAGTAAGATTTTATTTTCTTTGTCAGTAAGATTGTTGCATTATTTTTGTTACACGCTTTGTAATGCCGTTTCTCAGTATAACTGTTTGGTGAAGAGTTTTTTGACTGTTATATCTTATCACTCTGTGTCATGTTATTCTTCCTATGCAGGTAAAGAGAAACCTGTTGAATGTGTCCTATCACATCGCCCAGTACACCAGCATCATCTCTGACCTGCGCAGCGAGATTCAGCGGCTGAAGAAAAAGATAGCAGACCAGGCCAGCAGACAGCTCAACCCGGACAGAACAGACATCCGCCATGTTCAAGGTAACATCCTATCTGTAAGAAGTGAAGTGAGATGTACCATTGATACCACCTTGATTTTTCTTTTCTATATTGTTCTGTTCTGTTTTATTCCGTCCTGTTCTATTCTAATAAGTTGTTTTATGTTTGGTTTGATTCTTTTATTAAATCCTTAGAATCCTTAGAAGTGATACTGTATGTACCATTGATATCACCACAATTTTACTTTGAATTCTATTCTATTCTACTCTACTCTACTCTGGCCTATTTAATTCTAATAGATAATTGTCCTTGATTAGATTATTATCTGTTAGATTATATTCTTTTCTAAATTATTCTGTTCTATTTAAATCTAGTAGATTATTTTCTGCTTGATTAGATTATTTTACATTTGACTAGATTATTTTCTAAATTATTCTGTTCTATTATATTCTAATAAATTATTTTCTGTTTGATCAGGTTATTTTCTAATTGATTGTTCTGTCATATTCTATTCCAATATATATTATTTCTGTTAGTTGAATAATTTTCTAATTGATTCTATTCTATTGTGTTATTTTCTTTTTGATACGATCATTTTTAATAAGATAATTCTGGTCTATTCTATTGTATTATTTTCTGTATCTATTATTTTTTGCATTGTTTTCTGTTTGGTTAGATCCTTCTCTAATTGATTAAATTCTATTCTGTTTTATTCTGGTCTTTCTGTTCTTTCTGGTTCTTTTCTGTTTGATTAGAATATAATTTTAATTGATTTTGTTCTATTATATTATGAATGTTTAATATTTATTTAATATATTATTTTGACTATATTTTTTCATTAGATGAATAATTTTTTGCTTAGATTGTTTTCTATTCTATTCTATTTCTGTTCTATTCTCACTCAGAAGTGTGTCATAACATATTTTTTTGTGTTTGCCTCTAGCGGAGGTGCAGGCTCACTCTTCTCAGCAGAGCCGGGCTGAGATGGACCAACTGCGGGAGCAGCTGATCGATGCGTTTAGACAGCAGATGGACATCAGGAAGCGTCTTATGGAGCTGGACAACAGCAACATGGAAATCCAGATAGACACATCCAAACACCTGCTGACAATCGCAGAGTGAGTCTTCATTCTGCACACAAACCAAAACAAGATTATAGCTAAATACACACGTTGCCCTGAAGCTGTTTTGACACTTTAGTCAGAAGACTATCATCAGTTGTTTTATCATTTCAGACTATGTGAAATGTTTTATTTGAAACTTTTGCTTGTGCTAACTTTCTTTCTAATAAATGATTGATCATTGAAATATTATCTGTCTCCATCTAGCTGGGAGCAAGAACGCTTCAGGAGAAGAAAGAAGTGGCAGGGCGAGAGGAGGAAGGAGAGTTTTAATAAGGATGAAAGTGAAAAAGACTCAGACTCACCAGAATCTTTGCCTGACAACACAGAGACACAAGAGGTGGCCATTGCCAGAGAGAACCTCGTCACGCTCATGGCTGAGCAGAAGAAAATGCGAAAACAGAAGGTAATGTTGTTATTAGCCACTAGAAGGCGGAACAACACCTCAAAAAACTCACAGTACTGCGCCGTGGGTTTAACATTTATGTCTGATTCATTTTAGTGAATCGGTTGGTTTAACCGGTTCATTTCAGTGAACTTGTTATAATAACTTGTTATTCATTTGGAACACTCTGCATAGGCAGTGCATACTACCTTAATACATTTCCTTTCTGTTTTTAGACTGAGACTCCTTATAAGCAAAGATAAATTGTGTACATGACTTGCCGTGTTAATAAAGTCACTCATCACAGTAATTGACCATAGTCCCTCTGTTCTCTTTAGGCCGGATTGGAGCAGTGCCTGGCAGAGCTCAGAGAGAAAGCACGACGTCTTGAAGAGCTTCTCCCCCGCCGTGTGAGCTCAGAGGAGCAGAGGGAAGTGCTTTGCCTCCTCTGCAAGGTTCACGAGCTGGAGATCGAGAACGCAGAGATGCAGTCCAGCACGCTGCTCAAGGACAATGTGATCCGACAGAAAAACGTGGTAGTGCAGCGTTTCGAACAGCACAGACACCTCTGCCATGAGATCATCCAGCAGCAGCGTCAGTTTATTGATGGTGAGTCGTTCGCAGGAATAAGAAATGGCACCGAAATCTCAGCCAGAGATGAATCAGGCCAAACTGTGGCAAGTTTTCCAGAGTGATGCAATATGAGGGTTCAGTCCAGTTCAAGCTAAAATATATATGTGTACGTACGTGTGTGTGTGTGTGTATGGATTAACTGAGTCCTTGTGATGATACAAATACAGCTTATGTTTCTATTTTCTCTTCATAGGCAAACACACACACACACACACACACACTTTCTTGTGGAAAAATAAATGGTATAAGAAGTTGTTTTTGCAGATCACAGTCTCCTGGTTCCTCCTCATCTTCAAGAGCTTTATAAGATGTACATGAAGGAAATGGATGAGAAGAACTTGGACAGAGTCGTGGCCTTGGATAAGTTCACCATCCGTACTCTTAAGGTACGTCAAGCAGGCATTTTCAAGTCAACATGAAATCAAAACTGACTCTGTTTACTTTGTGAATACTCATATTTTGCACAAAACATCAGTGCACATTTTTCCAAAATCCTGCATAACATTTTCCTTCACATGGAACATTATGACATTAAAATGAGTTTCATGTTGACTTTAAAAGCTCTTCAAAAGAAGGACATGTTAAAAGCATAAAGTATTTCAGAGTGATCATGAACATGTTAACACATATCTCTGTAGGAGGGTTCCCTACCCAAGATCACCCTCCCCAGTAGAGGTCGTGACCCCTTGCAGGAGATGGATTCAGACCAAGAAAGTGTTCGCACACTGGGCTCAGACAACAGAGAAGGCCAGACAAAACTGAGGAGACACACGCTGCCTCCGATTCTCCCAGAGCCTGATGGGTAAGAAGAGTTCAAAGCAAATTCATTTGATACTTTTTTGACATTTCCCTCTTTATACAAACTTAATATACTTACCTTTAATGGCCAAAAATATTTGGAATTTTGTGAATGTGAAAATAAAAATAGCAAGGAACATTCTGCTTGTCCTGGGGACATAAAAAGAACTGCTATATAACTACCTCCTTCATATTGTGTTAAAGTTGAGTTTGTTCACATGCTTTTACTTTAAGTTAAAAATGTTCTCCTTCCCATACAGAGACCGAGTGTTTAAGAGTAGTCACAAACAGATGAAGAACTCTGTAGTTATGACTCCTCCACCCATTCACATCAATGGCCAGGGCAACAGAGAGGTGAGCTTCTGGGAGTCTACATTTGCAGCTTACTGTAATATGTGACCCTGGCCCACAAAAGCAGTCATAAGGGTCCATTTTTTGAGAAATTGAGATTTATACATCATCTGAAAGCTGAATAAATAAGCTTGTTAGGATAGGACAATATTTGGCTGAGATACAACTATTTGAAAATCTGGAATCTGAGGGTGCAAAAAAATTCTAAATATTGAGAAAATCACCTTTAAAGCTGTCCAAAGCAAGTTCTTAGCAATACATATTACTGATCAAAAATGAAGATTTGATATATTTAGGGTAGGACATTTACAAAGTATCTTCATGGAACATGATCTTTATTTAATATAATAAAATAAAATAAAATTATTGGGATTAAAAAAAACAAAAAACGATCATTTTGACCCATACAATGTATTGCTGGCTATTGCTACAAATATACTCATGCTACTTATGACTGGTTTTGTGGTCCAGGGTCACATATAGATTTTTTTTTTTTTTTTTAAGATTATACACTAATGTTCAAAATTGTGGTGTCAGTTTTTTTTTTGTACTTGTATTCAGCAAGAACACATCCGGTTGATCAAAAGTGACAGTAACGATATTTATAATATAACAAAAAGATTTCTATTTAAAAAAACAATTATTTAAAACTAATATATATATCCTGGTTTTCACAAGTATATTAAACAGAACTGTTTTCAACACTGATGATAAATGCTTATTGAGCTTCAAACCAGCATATTAGAATGATTTCTGAAGGATCATGTGACTCTGAAGACTAGAGTAATGATGCTGAAAATTCAGCTTTACCATCACAGGAATAAATTGCATTTTAAAATGTATTCAAATAGAAGGCATTTTTTAGAATTGTAAAAATATTTCACAATATTACTGTTTTTAGTGTATTTTTGATCAAACAAATGCAACTTTGGTGCGATGTCTTTGATGTCTTGACCACTTTGAACAGTAGTATATGAAAATGGTAAAATTTGAAAAGATATTCACAGAAAGTGTGAACATTCTGTTTAATCTACATTTGAATTGGTTTCTCTGTTTTTTAACTGAGTGTACTGAATAAATGAGTGTGTCTGACACTATGCTGACTGTATCTCTGCAGCTGTTGCCATCTGTCCTGGATGACGCTCTGAGATGCAGCCATCTCAGTCACAGTATGAGCAGCCATCTGGACTCCTCACCTGAGAGCAGCGAGAACGGCACAGATGCCCCTCTGACTCCTAAAGGTAAGAGTTCCTCTGCTCTTTCATCTTTGTGCTGTTACACAGCTCCCTGGAATACTTGATTCTGATTGGTCAGTTGAGGCAAATCTTACATGGCTTCTTCTCAGATTAATGCCAAATTACATAATGTCTATTTAATTAGTCTATTTTTAGTCTATTTGTCTATCTAATGTCTATTTTAGTTTTAAAATCCCTGAACTGTTTTCCCTCCAGAGAGACAGCAGATTCTAAGAGGCGTGCAGAACATTGCAGTCAAAGCTGCTCGACGGCGTTCTAAGGTTCTAGAAATAGATGCCCTGCGATTGCCCCCGCCACCTTCGCCCCTAGATCCCAAGAAGCACAAGAGTAACTTGTCTCTGACCGAGGCGCCCCCTAAAGGCCTGGTGCTACGGCGTGGAAGACAGCCCAGCCCAGAGCTATGCCACGCCACCTCCGATGACAACCTGTCCAGCAGCACGGGAGACGGCCCCGCACCCAACGGCACATGGACACGGCCGCGGAACCGCCAGGCTGTAAAGAACCCCACTCCACGAGAGCAGGACTTTGAGGGGCGCAGACGCAAGAGGAGATCTCGATCCTTTGAAGTCACAGGACAAGCAGTGAGTTTTTAGCATCTGTGTTAATGGATGAACCTCACGAAAACTTGTTCAGGTCATAATTTACCCCAAAAGAAGTAGAAGTTGTATTTTGCATAATTAAAATGGAATTTATTTTAAGGACCATTTATTTTCTTGACAATTAAGCATATTGTGTTAAAGGCACAATATGTAAGATTTTTTTATTAAAACAGAACGTTCAGATGTATCTAGTATGATAAAACAGCGCTGCTT
>NW_015655572.1:794835-796300 GCF_001515625.1 Sinocyclocheilus rhinocerous | reverse complement strand
TATCTCGGCCAAATATTGTCCTAACCTAACAAACATACATCAATGGAAAGCTTATTTATTCAGCTTTCAAACAATTTACCCTTATGACTAGTTTTGTGGTCCAGGGTCACATATTAGAATGATTTCTGAAGGAACATGTGACACTGAAGACTGGAGTAATGGCTGCTGAATAATCAGCTTTGCCATCACAAGAATAAATGACATTTTAAAAAGTATTAAAATAGAAATGAGTTATTTAAAATTGTAATATTCCACTATATATTACTATTTTTAGTGTATTTTTGATCAAATAAATGCAGCTTTGGTGAGTAAGAGATGTCTTTGAAAAACATTTAAAAAATGTACTGATCCTTTTAAAATTAAAAAAAAAAAATCATGGAAAGTGTGAATATTCTGTTTAATCTACATTTTAATTGGTTTCTCTGTTTTTTAACTGAGTGTACTGAATAAATGAGTGCGTCTGACACAATGCTGACTGTATCTCTGCAGCTGTTGCCATCTGTCCTGGATGACGCTCTGAGATGCAGCCATCTCAGTCACAGTATGAGCAGCCATCTGGACTCCTCGCCTGAGAGCAGTGAGAACGGCACAGATGCCCCTCTGACTCCTAAAGGTAAGAGTTCCTCTGCTCTTTCATCTTTGTGCTTGTTACACAGCTCTCTGGAACACTTGATTCTGATTGGTCAGTTGAGGCATTCTGCGGGCTGTTATTTTTATACAGTGACTGCTAAACTATAGCAACCCAATTTCTACATGGCTTCTTCTCATATAATGTATTAATGCCAACTTACATAATGTCTATTTAATTAGTCATAGTTTCAAAATCCCCTGAACTATTTTCCCTCCAGAGAGACAGCAGATTCTAAGAGGTGTGCAGAACATCGCGGTCAAGGCTGCTCGCCGCCGATCTAAAGTGCTAGAAATAGATGCCCTGCGATTGCCCCCGCCACCTTCACCCCTAGATCCCAAGAAGCACAAGAGTAACCTGTCTTTGACCGAGGCGCCCCCTAAAGGCCTGGTGCTACGGCGTGGAAGACAGCCCAGCCCAGAGCTATGCCACGCCACCTCCGATGACAACCTGTCCAGCGACGGCCCCGACGGCCCCGCACCCAACGGCACATGGACACGGCCGCGGAACCGCCAGGCTGTAAAGAACCGAGAGCAGGAAGAGCAGGACTTTGAGGGGCGCAGACGCAAGAGGAGATCTCGATCCTTTGAAGTCACAGGACAAGCAGTGAGTTTTTAGCATCTGTGTTAATGGATGAACCTCACGAAAACTTGTTCAGGTCATAATTTACCCCAAAAGAAGTAGAAGTTGTATTTTGCATAATTAAAATGGAATTTATTTTAAGGACCATTTATTTTCTTGACAATTAAGCATATTGTGTTAAAGGCACAATATGTAAGATTTTTTTATTAAAACAGAACGTTCAGATGTATCTAGTATGATAAAACAGCGCTGCTT
>NW_015655572.1:765691-794735 GCF_001515625.1 Sinocyclocheilus rhinocerous | reverse complement strand
ACGACGTTAATAAATCTTTAATACATTAGCTCATCCATGAACATGATTTTTGCCCGAGTCCCATCGGATTGCTTCGGCTGTGGGGATGAAGACGACAACTCCCATGATTCCACACTCAGTCACGGCATCATCTAACTACGCCTCTGTTTCTTTGGTTGTTTTGAATATGCGCCCTCTAGTGGCGAAAAATTACATATTGTGCCTTTAATGTAAGCGGTCTTTACTCTTGCCTTTAAGACTACTTCCAGTGTCACATGATCCTTCAGAAATAATTCTAATATTCTGTTTTGGTGGGGGAAAAAATTCTTATTAATGTTGAAAACATTTAGCTGCTTATTTTTTTTTGTGTGTGTGAATTCCTTGATGAATAGAAAGTTCAAAAGAATAGTATTTATTTTAAAAATAGAAATCGTTTGTAATATTCATATGCCTTACGTTATGCCTTTACCCAGCACTTTTGATCAATTTAATGCCTAAATGCTGAATAAAAGTATTAATGTCTTTAAAAAAAAAACATAACTTATGAATGGTAGTATAAATATTTTACAGTTTAAATAATATGCTATTAATTGTTTGGGAATAAAAGACAAATAAATAAACTTTGAAACATAATTTAGATTTTTATACTTTGACCCCAAATTTCCATAAATTAGCAATTCTTTATTATCATTGGGTAAAATAATTTAATGTGGTTGTTTTGTAAATAAATGGAAAAGCAAACTATAATATATATGGGCAGCTACAGGGACAATACATATTCAACGTGGAGTAAACAGACCAGATATTAAACCTTTTTTTTCCAAAAGCTTTTAAAACTCAATAGTTATTTATTTATTTTAATTCAGACTATTTGCAACAAACTCAATATTTTCTCCACCCCATAGTTGTCTCAGGCTAAGAACACCAGCCAACGATTTCGTCCCCTGGACAGCACTTCTGATCCCCACCTGCACATTAACGGTCATCCCCCGGCCCCCCTTCTGCGCCCCCAACACAGAGCCCAGCCTCAACTTACAAAAGTTCGACCCTCTCACAATATCCACCAAACAGGTTTGATATTACAATTTGCTTTTTTTTTTTTAATGATTTATTCATTTACTCATTCATGATGTATTCATTTTTAATGAATACATTTATCCATTTATTGCAAGATAAACTTGTAATTTATCCCCAGGGAGCAATATATATTTTGCAGCTTCTCTGGCTGTGAAAGTATTGCTCCCTCAGGTCTTGCACAAATGAATGTACTGTCACATTGCTTATGATTCATATGTCTGGCTTCTGTGACTGTTCCATTTACTGATGTCATTTTGTGTTTACTGCTAATAATCAATGTAAATGTACCTTCACTGTCACGCAGGTTTCAGCGTAGCTGTTTTCTCTAAAATCCTTTTGGGTTTGTGTTAGTTCTTAGTACCAGACAAGGTGGCATACTGTATTTAACGTAGTTCATACCCTCAGTGGAATGTTTTCAATCAAAAAAGGAAAAATCAAAAATGGCTGCCTTTTCTTTGAAAAGACTATTTTTGTTTTGTTTTTCAGAATTATACATACATAGACACTTTTTTCTACTCTTAATTTTATACCTTTTTTGTAACCAAATAAATTTGATTGACAAAGTGATTGCAGTAGTATATGCACTGTACATATCACCTACATACATTATATACATTTTTGTCGAGGTCAGTTCTAAGGACATGTTGTGGACAAAAAGTCTTCTCTGTCTTGCAAAATAATACTTGGAGTTCCAGAAGTCAAAATTTTACTTTATTGCAAGAAGACAACAAAGCTGAGATGCCTGCAGAACATCCGAGTCTTTCTCTGTCCAGACTACCATCTTTGCACATTTTTGTTGTTGGTCACTGTCCAATAAGCGTACAGACCATTCTTGCATCATACATCATTCCCAGTACTTTCCACAATTGTTTATTATTTTTCAGAACACTTGCTTTCATTGCAGAAAACCACCTGCTAGTCTGTTTTTCAAAAGATAACTTCTCTTATCTACCACTTTCCAGGTGCCCAAGGTTGCAGAGGATTACACATTTTAGGATTTACATTTTTTTTACACACATTATCTCATCCTGTGGCATCTCCCTTCTCCAATATTTCTATCTGTGTATTCTCTATTCATAAGCTCAGTCAAGTAAGCCATGAGGCCGGCCTACAGTCAGTCAGTTTGGCCTTGAGGCCTTCAAATGCACCCAGCCCACATATGAGGCAAACTAACTTTCACAAACATGCAAAACAACTTGTTTTCTATAGGATAAATAAATTATTTCATCAGTCATAGTTCACAAATGTTTCCCTTTTAGGAACCTACAACAGTAGTTCAAAATACTGTATCCTTTACGCTTTAAACAACAGTACTGACTGTGTTCCTGTACGGTCAGCACAATGCAGTGTGTATCATATTTTTCTTTTTTGGCACCATCTCAGTGGATATCAGGACTACAAGTCAATATTTCAGTGTAAACAATATCTCCTATTTCCAATGACCAAGCAAAACAATGCAAGCATAGCAAAATATCTAGCACAGTGGGTAATGCGTCGTCAAGTGCTTCAGCTATTGAGAAACTGCAAGGCATTGCGGTCTAAACTGGGCATGCAATTGAAAAGAAAAAAAATCTGTCAATTATTAACTATAGAGCACAGATGTATTATAATATATATTCAGGGTCGCAGTTCAGACCTGTAGGTCAACGGCAGGTGGGGTCGGAGGTGTGTTGATGACGTCAAACACAAACCACACAACCAATCAGCGAAGTCCTACAAGTTCTGAGGCTCCTGATTGGTCTGCTTGACACCGACGAATCACGAGTCTCGTAACTTGTAGCGCTGCGCTGATTGGTTGAGTGACTGGTCGGTCCAGCTGATGGCAGAGGCGCAAGTAGTGTTGACAACGCCGCCCTGGATCTCTTCCCTATTTATTTACTCCCCAAAGGATATTTATTTGGAAAGAACAAAGCGAATTTGGAGGAAAGGAAAGACATGTCTTAATGTATTTCATACGTAAGTGCACTTCCTTGTTTAAGCTTGAGGGAAAGCTGTTAGCCAGTTAGCGTTAGCTGTCAGTGTTTACACACCGAGAGCAGCGAACAAAACTCATTATTACATCGGTAGTTTTCACGTTTGGTTCTAGTAGTTCATGTACATTCGAAGAACACATATGTAATCTGTTTTAAAGAAAAAAGAAGAGGCGAAAGCCCAGCCCTGCCGTTATTGACCTGCACCGCGCCAGCACGCGCAACATGTCGGGTGCACGCGACCTCCTGCACGCGCAGTAACCTTCTGCATAAAAATTCGTATGAGTAATGTTTTTATTTATTATTGTATGAGTTATGTGTTTTACAGGAAGATAGAAGCACACTGTCACTCTTTACAAGCTGTTTTCTCGTATTCTTATCTGCGTTACCTTCGTACTTGCCTTTCCCCTTCACTCTGCTTTAGGTGTTATCAGACTTGACATGGGAAACTTGGCGGACAAGGTTTAACGTTAGTCGTGATGAAAAGTTTAATAGCTGCATATTAAATAGCAAATTGCCATAAGTTGTTTTGTTTGTGGGGTAGAATTGTTTAATGTAAACTCAGAATTCAGAGAAAAATCTAAGAATTGCCAGATGTAAACTAAATTATGAGGGGAAAATTTGAGATATAAATTCGCAATTACCTTTATTTAATTTCATTCATTTATTTATTAATCAGTGGCGGAAACGGGCTTTTATGGTCTGCTGTGTGTAAAGTATTGGATAATTAATACAGTAATAAAGCATGATGGTCAGTGGCATTAATGTTATTCATTCTGATTAGTCATTTTCAAAATGTTTAGTGTCGTTACTTTAGTAGTGCAAATAGAAAATCGATTATTGTAATCTATTATCCTGTGAATATTTACTTTCATTTTTTGAACTACTTTTAGGTTAATAATAATAATATATTGTTAAGTTACTGTAACTGTGAACCAATTTTTTCATGTTGAATGGACAGCAGTGTAGGCTAATGCTATTTTTGGATGAAAGATTAATTAGAAAAGTGTGAATATTGAACCGGTTCCCTGTTAATCAGGGGTGCCCCAACTCAGTCCTGGAGGGCCAGTGTCCTGCAGAGTTTAGATCCAACTTGCCTCAACACACCTGCCGCGAAATTTCTAGTATGTCTAGTAAGAGCTTGATTAGCTGGTTCAGGTGTGTCTGATTGAGGTAGGAGCTAAACTCTTCAGGACACCGGCCCTCCAGGACCGAATTTGGGCACCCCTGCTGTTAATGCACCACATTCTGCTAACAAAGGAAATTCAGATTATAATATGGGATCATTCCAGAAAGGTCCAAGGTTTGGAGCGTTGTACTCGCATGCTGTCATGTCTTATCTTAGCTTTGCCGAATAATATGAGCTATGATTTGTGAAGAAACATACTGTTGGCCTGACAAATTCAAAGCAAAAATTTGCCCATTTGTTAACTTGCAATAAGAAGGTTGTGTTTTGTTTTGCAGCTGTGTCTGATCCATGTGCCAGTCAGCTGAAGCATGCTGGAAGAATGCAGCCTATAACCAGAAGAGATGCCGGAGTCTGGCATCAAACAAGGAGCCTGCTCTACAAAAACCTGCTGATCAAATGGAGGACCAAACAACAGAGTCTCCAGGTGCCTTTCATCTGCCACTCATATGCTTTATTCTCTGCTACAAATCTGTTGCACTATTAAAGCTTTTGCACGTCTCTTCTATGCGATGGTATTGAGCTTCCTCTGAAGTTTGTACAGTCTTCACCAGAAATGACTGAAATGTCCATTTCAATCCAGGGTTTTTGTGTGTCCTAAAAAGTGTTAATTCACATTTCCACAAATTAAGATCTTAAAGGGGTCATATGATGCGATTTCAAGTTTTCCCTTCCGAAGCGTTTGAGAGAGGCGGGGCATAGAGGACCTACAATAATGTACAGTATTTTAAAAATAATGTGTTTTTTGAACATTAAAGCATGTCAACATATTCTGTTACACCAAATACACAAAATAATGATCTTTAAAATAGCATCATATGACCCCTTTAAATCATAGCAGAAAGTCTTAAATGCAGTAAATGTTACACACATTGTAAAAAATTTATATCTTCCTCAGTATTTCTGCCTTGTTTTCCAATACAAATATCTAAACATCCTTAAATCAAGATGCATTTACTTGAGATGTGAAATGAAGTCTTGTTTTCTTGGAAATGTTAAGAAGAAATTGCTTGGAAAAAAATAGCGTTGCTAATACACAGTAATGGTTAAACTGTTAATCAAAATTATTTTGCTCAATAAATATAAATGATTATTAATCAAGCTAATTGTCATTTTAGATTTTTAAAACATTTCATCAGAATTATTGCACATAAGCACAAATCAAAAGAGTGGCGACTTTCGTGGTTTGCTCACAGATTTAGACTGGCAAATATCACAGGCTATTATGCTTAATAGAGAGAAGCAGAAATCATAATCACAATTAAAATACAATTTATCATGCAGCACTGTTGTTTCTTAATATTTCTTTACTTGGTCTTAAAAAGGTCTTAAAGTCCCTGTCAATCTGTTCAAAGATCCCGTGATCTGCCTAAATGTATCCTTGATCACAACCATTTACCTCAGGTTGCTCCAGAAGGATTTTTCCTGTAATAAGTGTATGTATGTCACTTTTGATAAGAGCATCTGCTAAATGAGCAGTACAAAATTGCCGTTACACAGTCTGCTTTATAAAATCACTAGACTTGGCAGTCTTAACACTAATGTTATGTTGTAATTCCCCTCCATCTGGATGAATTCCTCTTCCATCCACTCTGTTGACTCTTTACTGCCCAGCAGGTTGTTTATTCTCTTCTTTGATTCAGAAAGAGAAAAGAAAAAATCCTCCAAGTCATTTCCCTTTTTTCTTCTGTTCATGTGGTCATGTATTTTTTTTATGTAAGGTAACTTTTTAAATGTATTTTTAATGACTCTCTGCCTCCTGTTTGTTTAGTGAAAGCCACATCAGAGTCTTTCAGAATTAAGAGGCTGTGTTAATGGATGGGTGTTCCACTAGTTCATGTCAGCACCTACCATCAGTACTTAAGTACTTTTAAACTGACTTCGTAAAGGAAAAATTGTTATGATCCATTATGGAAAGCACAACAAAATGAATTGTATTATGAAGTAGTCATGGTTGGGATTTTTGCCAACGATTGTCATCTCTGTATTGATTTTCCTGGAGGTGGAGATGCTGAAGCAAGTTGTATTGTTCAGAGTTCTTTGTTATAGTGGGCTTCATGTATGTAGGTCAGACTTAATTCAGTCAGTACAGTGATTTACCACTATGCAGCAAAACCTTTATCATCCACGGATACACTACTGTTCAAAAGTTTGGGCTCAATAAGTCTGTTGTGCTTACCAAGTATACGTTTATTTAATCAAAAATATGGGGAAACAGTAATATTGTCATAATTGTAATATTGTCAAATAATGTCACAATTTAAAGTTTTTTTTTTTTTTTTTTTAATGAAATTATTCCTGTGATGCAAAGCTGAATTTTAAACAGCCATTACTCCAGTCTTCAGTGCCACGATCTTTCAGAAATCATTCTAATATAATGATTTGCTGCTCAATAAACATTTCGGATTTTTTTCAATGTTGAAAACAGTTGCTGGTTAGTGCTGGTTAAGGGTGTGTGTGTGTGTGTGTGTGTGTGTGTGTGGAAACGGAAACTATGATGCTTCTTTTTTTCAGAATTCTTTGAAGAATACAAAAGTTCAAAAGAAGATGATTTATTTAAAATAGAAAATATGATATAAATATATACATAAACACAGTCGTTTTTAATCAATTTAATGCATCCTTGCTGAAAAAAAAGTATTGATCATTAAAAAAAATATATATATATATATAAATCTCACTGACCCAAAACATTTGAACGGTAGTGTACACTTGCAAAAACGTAATTCTTTTAGTATTTTTAATAATACAGTTTTGGTTTTAAGGGAGGGAATAGCCCATTTGACCAATAAGAATCCAGTATTGGAAATCTGTAAATCATGAAATCAACGACTTTCTTCAATGTGGTCTTAAAATGAATTCCCCAAAACATTTTGCAGCAAAGATTGTAGTGCACATTCTCCAGGCACATTAAAAGCTAAACTCATGTCATGGTCTAGCAAATAAACCCAGAGGGATGATTGGAAACCCTCACTGGCACTGTGTGTTTATGGCCTCCCTAAGGCACTCCTGGGCCTCCTCATCCTCATTAGCACCCTCAACCCTCATGTCTCATATGGCAGTATCAGCACCAAGGAGCTGGAGTATGAACGGGACCTGTCACTCAAAGGTCTCGGCTACACCCCCATCAACAATGTCACCAATCACATCATGGAGGAGGTGGCACGGGAACTGTGTACGTCAGATTTATTGTTGTATTTCTTTTTAAAGTTTAAATTTTACCAAATTTTGCTTTTTATTTTGACAAAATCACACTAGAACATTTCACTGATCTGTAACGTTTATGCGTAATTCAAATTTTTCTGTTTCTAATTAAAAAAGCAAACAACTAAATAGTATTGCATGGTGTATTCTTTTGTTACTGAATGCTTTGCTAATTAATGGTGTGGTAGCGTTGACTCTGATGGTTTTTAAAGTGGACTCGCTGTGTGCGTTTCATTTCATTTGTTTGTGGGTGTTGAATCTTCAGCCATGAATGAGCGATTAGAGATGTTCTCCACTGAGGAAGAATTGGAGAATGCCAGTCTCTATGAACCTGATGGCTTTGTAGGAGTGGTCTTCTTGGATTCAATGACGTACCTTCTGCGATTCCCGTACAACCAACTCCCTCTGCCTAGCGACTTCACCGAATCCATAAGTGAGAATCACTCAGTGCTGAAATCATAAAGCCACAGCAGCTGTGGCACCTGATTTAGCTTCTTCTTTGGTTAATTGGTGACCTCCTTTTTAAAGCAAATGACATTCACTTTGTAACCGTTTGATCTGTATAGAAAGGAACTGGTATGACGGGTGCTTTTTAAAAAAAATTTTTATCCACAGCAAGCTGTTACACAAACTATGTCAACTGCCGTGCCGCCAACTACTGGTATTCTGGATTCATACGGCTGCAGTCTCTCATTGATGCTGCCATTATACAGGTTTGAAATGGCATGGATGAATAATTTATTGGTATTTAAGCATTGTAGCTGTTAAAATGGAGTGCATCTGCCTGCTGAAGTCTGGGATGAACATATATTAACTGTTAAAAGTATAATTTTTTAAAACTTTTTAAAATAAGCCATAACTAGTCTTCACATGATCCTTTAGAAATCATTACTGATATGCTGATTTTCTGCTCAAGAAAGATTTCTTATTATTGATGTTGAAGACAGTTGTGATGCTTAATATTTTTGTGGAAACCATCATGCAGGTTTTTTTTTTTGCAGGATGCTTTAATGAAGAGAGAGTTCAAAAGAACACTTTTATTTGAAATGGAAATCTTTTGTAATATCAGATTTTTACAGTGTTTTTATGGTAATAGGAAGTTGCTGAGTGGTATGATTTTTTGCTTCCATAATTACGTCTTCATTCTTTTGCAGATGAAGACCAAACGTCCCGTGTGGAACGAACTAAAAGTGCGTGCAGTGATGATGGGACATCCGGGTTCGGTGGAGGTCCAGAAGTTCCCTCATGCCCTGATCTCCATATACCTAGTGCTGGCATTTACACCCTTTGTCTCTTTCCTCATTGTCAATGTGGCAGCTGAAAAAGAGCAGCGACTGAAAGACACAATGAGCATGATGGGATTGTATGACTCTGCCTTTTGGTAAGTGTATCCACTTCAGGAATTATGACATTATAATTCATAGCCAATTTAAAACATGTATAAATGGTCAGTCTGTAAACTTTTCTTCTGATTTCTTTAGGCTTTCATGGGGCCTCCTCTATGCTGCACTAGTGACGACCATGTCCATTCTCATGGCTGTTATAGCAACCTGCACACCCCTGTTCTCCAACAGCAACTTCTTTGTCATCTTCCTCCTCATTTTCCTCTATGGAATATCCTCCGTAAGTCCTAGCAACCCTCCAGTCACATCCTGAACAATAGCAACTCAAAGCTTTAGAGTGCGCAAAGCCATTTAAATGGCCGTGCACTCATTTGGCCTCAGGTCTCGATTTCTGCCTACATTGAGTAGTCATATGAGTGACTGGCTAATCTGGGGTCATATTTAATATGTTATTAGTTTTCATTTTCGTTTTCCGAGGCTAAATTGCTTTCTGCTGCGTTGGTTTTCTTTTGCGTCAGTGGGGTATGACTGTACTGGTAAAATATCTGACAGAATGCAAGCTTTTTTTTTTTAAGAAAGCATTAGCCATACAGTTGTCAGCATTAAAGAGTATTTTCTTCAAGAAATGAAACCGCATTTGTGAGTTATTTTCATAATGTGACATTTCTGAATGGAACAGGATATTCAACGTGAACAAAATACTGGACAGGTATTGGTTTTATACATTGGGAATTAATTGTATTGTGAAAAGTGGTGTCTATGTGACCGATAAAGACTTAAAAATGTAAGTGTCTGTTATTGTTTTTTTAACATGAGATGATGAATTGAACAAAATAAGACCAGTGTGTTACATTTTAGTTTGCTGACCTCAAACCTTTTCTCAAAAGTCTTAATTTTCCCGCTTCTTAATCCCACAGATTTTCTTCTCCTTCATGTTGACCCCTTTGTTTAAGAAGCCCAAGTTTGCAAGTACAGTGGGCTCCATGCTGACAGTGGTGTTCGGGTGTCTATCTCTTTTCACTGTGCTGATGAGAGATTTCCCCCAGTCAGCCGTGTGGCTCCTCTGCCTTCTGTCTCCCAGCGCCTTCTCTATCGGCATCGCCCAGGTAACACACTTTTCCACAAACGCACTCCATGGTGTCCATGGTTTAATGACGGTCACCTAGGTTGTGGGACCGTTAGCCAAGAAATGCATTTGAGAATAGTGATGATTTGAATAACAAATCAGTAGTACTTTAGCCTAGAACGTTTTCACACAAAAGTAGTTTATGTACACTTTTTTTGGGGTCTGTTAGATGTTTTTTTTTTTTTTTTTAAGGTAATATTTTTATTTAGCTAGGACGCATTAAAATTATCAAAAGTTACAGTAACAATGTTTATAATATTACAAAAGATTTCTATTTCAAATATATGCTGTTGTTTAGAACTATTTTATTTATCAAATTATTTTGAAAAAAAAAAGCATCACAGTTTACACAAAAAAAATACTAAGCAGCACAATTGATTTCAGCATAGATAATCAGAAATGTTTCTTGGCCACCAAATCAGTTTATTAGAATAATTTCTGAAGAATCGTGAAATTTAAAATGTAATAAAATAGAAAACAAAATAAAAATTTTCACTTACATTTTTACAGAATTTTTGATCAAATTAATAAAGGATTGGTAAGCATGAGACTTCTTACAATAAAATCAATAACATTAAAAACATTTTATAAAAATTGTATACTACCATTCAAAAGTTTGGGGTCAGAATGTAGTTAGTTACAGAGATGGCGACAAAGAGGCAAAACTTACGGACTGCAGCTTTAACAATAAACAAGTCCAAAATCCCAAATATGAAAGAGTGTATATTCTGGCACTGTTTGTGTGTGTATGTGTAGGTGGTGTATCTGGAAGCTCAGGGGGACGGCGCAGTGTTTTCCTCTCTGGGCAATGGTCCTCATGCCCTCTATGTTCCTATGGTCATGCTGTTCTTGGACTGCATTCTCTATCTGCTTTTAGCCATTTACCTGGACCAAGTACTACCAGGTGACAACTAGGGTCAAAGCATTTTGCATAACCAGTTTAGAACCGCAGAACTTCTCTTTGTGTTTTAGTAGAGTTCCAGTTCTTAACTGTGTTTATATGCAGGCATCATATACAGATTTATACCAATGCAAATTCATTTGCTCAGCCTGGAAACAAGACTGTGTTTGTTCACTGTCCATTTAATGTGACTTCAAAAATGATTTTGATGTTTGAAATATACTTTTTTTTTTTTTTTAAAGTAGACCACAAAATGTTTTCTTAAGAGGAAGATTGCACCAGCACACTTTTCTAGCTTAAGACTTCAAAAGTTTGTTATACTTTTAAATGCAACAGTTTGTTCTCTTAAAAAGATTAAAAGCATTTGCAGATGCCATAAAATATCATTATGTGGCTGCTCTAAAGAATACACACACAATCTGTCTTAGTTATTACTTAACTGGGATGGAGGCGTTTGTGACCTTCCCACATAAATGACCATTTCTTCCTTCAGGCGAGTTTGGCCCAAGGCGTTCAGTGCTGTACTTCCTACAGCCATCCTATTGGTCGAAGCGGAGGAAGCGCTATGTGGAGGTGAGCTCTTTGTACGAGGGCGAGGTCAACGGAACCCCAGTGAATGATGAATCGGTGGAGGCGGTTTCTCCTGAGTTTAGAGGCAAAGAGGTTATCAGGTGCAGACTTGAAACTCAAAATGTATATCTATCTATCTATCTATCTATCTATCTGTCTCTGTCTCAATGTTGTTTGGTTTAATATTTTTATTTTGTTTTATTTTATTTTTTGTACCTCCATATTCAGACCAGTGAAGTGATTTAGAGAGTAGTTTGGAAAAGGAAGCAATGTTTTTAGAGCTGATGTAGGTTAAAATCCTTCAAAGCCTGGATAGATTTGGGCTTGAAGAGAGCTGGCATCCAGCCAGAGCAACCCATTTAATATCCATTTCTGTGTTTATTTTTTTACTCCTGTTAGGATCTGCAATATTCGTAAAATGTACAGAGAGAAAGACACCAAAGTGGAGGCTTTGAGAGGTGAGACTTCCCACCTATGTCCAAATTGACACTTCCTTGTTTGTGTGATACACAAATGATGTATGCATCCTCTTGCTCAGCATTTATGGATTTGAGGACTAAATTACTTTTTGTATCCACCTTTTTCTTGTTGTAAAAATGGGTGCGGCCATTTGTAAATTCTATGGGTCTGGCTTCCGGTCTCATCTGCGTCCACTCCGTCCAGCTATTTTTAGCTGAACAAAACAGTTCATTTTGCTGCTTGATATTGAAAGTTGGTGTGTCTTATATTATTTTAATGTATTATCTTAATTATGAACACACTGGTTTGTAGTGCAAACAGTTTTACCGGTTACTGCACGTTGTTATTCTCATCGTTATTTACCTATAGCGGCTAATGAACCGGAAGTCTCACCCATAGGCTTACTTCCACGTTGAAGAAAAAGGTGGATACTGTAGATAAAATGCTTATAGTCAGCACAAAATGGTATTTGCAACACTTTTTACCTCCATAGTACTAAACAGTCCCATAGTGCACATGTTCTTGGTCTTAAAAATGAAGTTTATGACCAGACTTCTGGCTCTGATGTGTAGGTGAATGTTTAGTCTTCTGTCCATTTGTGATCTAAAGGTTTGACTTTTGACATCTATGAGGGTCAGATCACTGCCCTGCTGGGTCACAGTGGAGCAGGAAAATCCACCCTCATGAACATCCTGTGTGGCATCTGCCCCCCTACAGAAGGTGATGCATAAGATGCTAATTTTGAACATTTTTGTGAACACAATTAAGTCTTACTGGATCTCTATACCTTGCCAAAACTGAAGTTGTACTGCTATATACTCACAATTCTATTATTCTGTGTCTTACGCATAGGCACGGCAACCATCTATGGCTCTCCTGTGGCAGAGATAGCAGACGGGGCCGAGATGAAACAGCTGGTTGGTATATGCCCCCAGTTCAACATCATCTTTGATGTGCTCACTGTAGAGGAACACCTGAGGATCTTTGCTGCCATCAAAGGGATCCTGCCCTCTGATATTGATGGCGAGGTAGGAACTCCCAGTGGATCTAGAGACCACATCTGCTGACCGCATGTTGGCTCATTGTGTGGGAAATTCAGAAACCACTTCCCATACAATGCATTGAAAAAGCTGATTTGATATCAGCTCCACACTCCGTATTTAATTACATCCATTATACAATGCAACAGTGATGTTTGTGAAAGGAGTCTCTTATGCTCACCAAGGCTGCATTTATTTGATTAAAAATAAATAATAAAAAAATACAGTTAAATAAAATATTACAGTTTAAAATAGCTGTTTTCTATTTTAATATATTTTAAAATGTAATGGATGCCAAAGCTGAATTTTCACTTCAGTGTGACATGATCTTTCAAAAATCATTCTGGTTTAAAAATCGTGATGCAGATCTTTCCGGATTCTTTGAATATAAAATAAAAACAGCATTTGCTTAAAATTAAAAGTCTTGTGTAAAAATCCTTACAGTCGCTTTTGATCAATTTAATGTGTCCTCGCTGAATAAAAATTTGCTGACCCTAAAATTTTAAATGGTAGTATTTAAAAAAAATATATCTTCAATAAAGCCAGAAACATCCAGTTACTTCATCCTTTTTTGTTAGAATTTGTATTCTAAAATATCTCTCATTTTAAGGTGAGAAAAGTTCTAAGGGATCTGGATTTAGAAAAGATTATGGACGCCCAGGCGAAAAACCTGAGTGGAGGCCAGAAGAGGAAGCTCTCTGTGGGCATAGCGATTCTCGGAGACCCAAAGGTAAATGTCTGATGACTTATACCTTTGACTTCTTGATTCGTTTGTTTATTTATCCCCCTCCCTCGATGTCCTTTTGCTTATGAATCAGATCCTTCTTCTGGATGAGCCTACGGCTGGTATGGACCCAGTGTCTCGGCACCAGGTCTGGTCCTTACTGAAGAGCCGTAGAGCAGGCAGAGTTACTGTATTCAGCACTCATTACATGGACGAGGCAGATATACTTGCAGGTACTTTGATCATTTTTCACTTTTCTTTCATCAGTCATTTACGGCTCAATCTCACACATATCTGTGCGTTTTCTGTCACACAGATCGTAAAGCTGTCATCTCGCAAGGACAGCTGAAATGTGTTGGTTCCTCTTTGTACTTGAAGACCAAGTGTGGGGTTGGCTACCATCTTAGGTTAGTCTTAAGAAAAGTGCAAAACAATTTTATATTTATGACATTTTATGTGTATGTATGTATGCATGTATGCATGTGTGTGTATATATATATTTTTCTTCCTGTCACCCATTGCTGCTGCTACATTAACACTGTCATTCTAAACCTCTTCTAGAATGTCTGTAACTGAAGGCTGTGAAGTGGAGAACATCACATCGCTGGTCAAGCAGCATGTTCCCAAGGCTCAGTTGTCAAGGCAGCAAGAGGCTGAGCTTACATTCACATTGCCTTTCGAGAGCATGGACACTTTCCCAGGTCTCGCTTCTATTTGCCCTCATGTCACCATCTGCTATGTGCCACACTGCCATATGCCCTGCGGAGTAACAGATTGCTTCATGCTTTCACCAGGACTGTGGTGGTGTTTTATTGGGGCCGTTTTATTTATTTATTTTTTTTATGTAGATTTATTGTTGGTAGCCGTTTTATATGAAGTCTTTGATATTGGTTGTGTTGTGTGGAAAGTGATTTATTCACTTTCATATCATTCCAAACCTGCATGACTTACATATAGGTTTGGATTGACATGAGGGTTAGTAAATGATGAGGAGTGTAAAGAAGTGCTTTTGGTGTGTGTGGTTAGTTTTCTTGTTTCTTGCAATCCAAAAATATTACCAATTTCTATGGTTACCAAACTCTTCTCGCCTCTCACTCACGTTGCACTCCAGGGCTGTTTGCGGAGCTGGACTGTCGACCTGACCTGGGTATCATTAACTACGGTGTCTCCATGACAACATTAGAGGACGTCTTCTTGCGTCTGGAGGCAGAGGCAGAAGTGGATCAGGCTGGTAAGATAACCACCTATCTAAACTGGTTCAAAGCATCTCTGTTCAAAATGACAGACTTCAACACTTTGAGATCTTTTGACATGAACTACATGAAACTGATCAGTATTACAATGAACCACGATAGTGAAGTGATCAAGAGGTATAACGCCTACTCTATTTGTGTGTTCCTTCATTGGTAGATTACAGTGTGTTTAACCAAGAAAAGGTGGATGATGAGGGAGACGCGTCCTCTATGGATGACACAGACCAGCGGCTGCTGACGTTTTCAGACAGCAGGCAGGATGCAGTAACCGGTCGAGCCCTTTGGAGGCAGCAGTTTAGCACCGTGGCCTGGCTGCACATGCTCAACCTGCAGAGAGAGAGAAAACCTATCATATACAAGTGAGAAAATGCTAGCAAGTACTACTTGATCATGTTTGCCTTTCATAAAAAAAACATAAATAAATAAATCTTACAGACCCAAAATTATATTTGTACTGAACCAGACCCAGGCCATACTCAAACCCATCGAGGTGATGGATGCATGAACCATATAATTATCTTAATTATACATATGATTCATGTGTTATACAAAGCTATAAGTCATACTTTTGTCTCCTTTCTTTTACCCAGTTTGACACTGTTCCTGGTGTTCTTATCTGCAATGCTAATTCTGTCCGTGGCCACGGGAAACATTCAGATTCATTCTCCTGAAAGACTGTTTTCACCTATATACCTGCTGCACCGCAACGAGGCTCCTCGCAAATACACCACCAGCCTGCTTGTGCAAAATTCCACCGGTCTGTGACAATACTTGTGTGTATTATATTGACAATTGTTGTCGATTCACATTAACCGATTTGGTTAATTGACATCTGTTTGCTGTGGTAGATTCTGACCTGTCAGGGTTCATCCACAATCTGGAGTCTCAGGATATTAAAGTGGAAATGATGAAAAAACTGGACTACATGTCTGCTGCACCTGTCAGCGCTGCCATCAACGTGACAGGATCCAGTAAGGTGAGAAAGAGAATTGCATGTTTTCATACCAGTACAATTGCTACGCTTTTACACTCCACAGTTTGAATTTTAGGAATTAATTTCTCAAAAACAATCATTTCAGAACAATCCACTGTTATGTTGAAAATTAATTCAAACACTTGCTGTTCTTCAAAATATTTATTTAACCCCTCCTGTCCTTTCTTGTTGTTTCTCAATACCAGGATTTTACCTACATTTTAGCGTTTAACAGTACCACTGTGCACTCTTTGCCTATGTCTGTCAGTGTGCTCAGTAACGCCCTCCTGAGGGGCTTTAACAGCACTGGACACATTAGAACATGGACTAAACCCTTCGACTATGTAAGTGTAATGCATTAGTACACTGCTATTGTTGTTTCTTGTGAGTGTCTACAGCTATATTCTGTCTGCATTTTAGCAAATCCCAGATAAGACGTCCTATGCACTTGTTTACATTGAGGCTGTGATTCTTGGGATGCTGGCCGCTGGGATGCCAGCCTATTTTGCAATGGACCACACAAGAGACAAAGAGGTATATATGTGGATTGTAACTTCATATAATGATAAATTAAATTTTAACTTTTTTTTTTATTTTAAATTTGTATTAACCTATTTTTATTTTAACTTATTTTAACTTCATTATTTTTATTTGACAAGTATGCATTAAATTGATGTTTTACGTTGCAAAACATTGCATTTACATGAAAAAAAAGATGTTTTACATTGCAAAACATTCTATTTTAAATAAATGCTTTTGAACTTTTCTGATAAAAGCAAATCAGCATATTAGAATGATTTCTGAAGGATCATGTGAAACTGTAGACTGGAGTAATGATGCTGAAAGTTCAGCTTTGCATCACAGGAATAAATGGCTTTCTATTTTAATAATTTTTTTAAATAAGTTATTTGTAATAATATTTCACACTACTTTATTTTTGATCAAATAAATGTAGCCTTGATAGAGACTTTTCAAAAACATTAAAACATCTTACTGACCCTTATCCGTAGGGGTCACCTTAAATTGATTTGATCAGAATGTCTCTACAATAATATTTCAGTGTTGCTTTAAGAATGTTTGTACATTGAATGCAACCTCTCTATCTTCGCTGTTTTTTTTTTTTTATCAGTTGAAGTGTCGCTCGACCCTGAGGATCTCTGGTCTTGTTCCTTCAGCGTACTGGTGCGGTCAGGCAGCTATTGATGTCCCTTTCTATTATCTTATCTTAATCTGTATGACCAGCACCCTGTTTGCCTTCCATTCTACAAACCTGCTAACCTCCCATAACATCATGTCTGTGGTAAGAAAACGCTTCACCTAGCTTCACTAGACTTTTTTAAAAATATAAGTTATTTGAGCTTAAAGAGCAGAGCAGATGTTAGCATTAGCATATGACAAGTCAGCTACTATCTTTACTCCATTTTCAGGCTCTGTGTCTGATTGGCTTCGCTCCAGCCATGGTTCTCTTCACATACTGTGTATCCTTCATGTTCGTCAGAGTCCAGAGCAATAGGGACTTCTTCTCAGTGGTCTCCATGTTGGTGAGTCTTCAAGAAACTTTCCCACAACTTTCAAATAATCTTAATAATAAAAATAAAACCTGTTCCTGTGGAAAAACCTGGAAATATCAGGTCATTTTAAACCAGAACGTTCATGGAAAATAATTAACTCAAAAAAATGGAAATAAATCATGAAAAGGTCTATAATGAAATAATATTTTTCATATTATGAGTTATTTTATATTTGATTTATATTTTAAGGATCAAATTATCTTTCAAATACAAATGTGTCTGTAGGAAGGAATTAAAGCTATTTTTTTCTTTTGTATTTTTCTTCCATAGTTGTGCGTGGTTTCTGCATCCATAGTCCAGCTGGCTCTTGTGAATGAGAATTCTGGTGTGGCTCGTCTCCTACACAATGCACTGTGTTTCTTCAGTCCACTCTACCCTCTTATGGGCTGCCTTAACTGCATTACCATGGTAATACTTTACTTACAGGACTCCATCTATGCACTGTCTGAGGACATGAATGAAACGTCCCTATTGTTATTGAACCTAATAAAGTCTTTTTCATTCTAGGCCACCTTCCTTCAGTCTCCTCATGATGATGATTTCCTGTGGAAGAATCTCTTCATCTCTGTTGTGTCTGTAAGTTGCTGTAAATATCATTTTATTGTCTGAAAGTGTGTTATAATGTCTTCTTTTACACTGAATCTTTGTTGTGGCGTCCGTAGCCGTATACCCAGTGTATTCTGCTGCTCTTCACCCTGAGATGGCTTGAGATTAGATATGGAGGGAAGACCATGAAAAATGACCAGCTCTGCAGGTATGTCTTCATAAAACTAAATGCCCAACTAAATTTTTACATAAAGCCTACGATCAGGAATAAAATGACTTGTATAAAGAATGGAAGTGAATCGGGTAGAACAGGCAAAAAAAATTATTTATTACCTTTTATGCAGAATATTTATTGACACATTTATACAATGAGGTATATTAAATCATTTTACTAATTCGTTTTATAATTACTACTGATTAAAAAAAAAAAGTACCTTTCAATGTTCTGGGCCAGCAGGGTTTTTTTTTTTTTTTTTTTTGAAAGATCTGTTTCTTTATTAGCAAATTAGCAAGTAAATTAGCAGAAAAGGTAGCAAATTAATTAAATAAGAGTTAAATAAGAGATTTATGTGGCTTATCACATACTTAAGTTGGATTAAGAACATGAGCTCCAGCCAGTTTTACCTAATATAAGCTTTCTGTTCTAAGGTCTGTTAGATTTTCATGCAACCCTACCCAGGTCACTAAGAAAGAGCTTGATTTCTGATCTCTTTGTTCTCAAGGATTTCCTCCCAAGCGAAGAGCAAAGCTCAGCGAAACCCAGAGGAGAACGTGAGTGAGGATGAGGATGTTCAGGTGGAGAAAGCTCGAGTGAAGGAGGCGTTGACTTGTCAGTGCTGTGAGGAGGTACAGCCCCACTTTTCTGTAGTCTTAAGAGTCTCAAATCACTATTGTCCAATAACTTATTAAAAATTGAAAAATAAAAACTTCTACAGAAACCGGTGGTAAAAGCTCGAGTGAAGGAGGCATTGACTTGTCAGTGCTGTGAGGAGGTATAGCCCCACTTTTCTGTAAATCGTAGAGTCTTAAGAGTTTCAAATCACGTTCTTGTCCAATAACCTTTTTAATATGGAAAAATAAAACTTTTACAGAAACCAGTGGTAGTGGTGAGTAACCTCAAGAAACAGTACAAAGGCAAGAGGGAGGGCTTTTCACTCAGCAAGAGAAGGAAAGTGGCCACTAAGAATGTCTCCTTTTGCGTTCGCAAAGGTAGAGTCTGCCTCTGATTTGATGTACTGTAAGTAATGATTTTAAAGAGAGCAAGCAGATGTTAATGAACAATGGCCTGTTCTCAGGTGAGGTTTTGGGTCTGCTGGGACCAAATGGAGCAGGAAAGAGCACTATCATGCACATGCTGTCTGGAGACACTGAACCCACTGCTGGACAGGTTTGTGCTCAATCTCCCCCAATGTTCTTGCTGGTTATGAGTTCTGTTGATAATGAGGTGTGTTTAGTGTGTTATGACTAAAGTTTGATATTTATTTTTAGATTCTAATGGGAGATTATGGAACAGATTTCCAACCAGTGGAAAACCCCTTGGAACATGTAGGGTACTGTCCTCAGGTGAACCCTCTGTGGCCTAGAATCACTCTACAGGAGCACCTGGAGATCTATGCTGCTATAAAGGGGCTATGTCAGCGTGATATCCCAAATATCATTAAGCGGTAAAATATCTTTTAAAAAAAAAACTTTTACATTTACACTGCTATTCAAAGGTTTGGGGTCAGAAAGATTTTTTTTTCTCTCTCTCACCAAGGCTCCATTTGTTTGAGGAAAAATATCACAGCTATTATTATTATTATTATTATTTATTATTTTATTACATTTTTTCTTTACAGTGAATCATATTAAAGGCATTGTTATCGACTGTCTAGTGTAACATTGCAAGTGACATAGTAAACTAACTTTTTCTGCAAATATTTAATGGGGGGAAAAATATATTGTCGTGGGAACAGAAATTTTGATCATGCAAAATTTGCTTTCATAGCTAATTAAGAGTGATTTATGGCCAGTAAATGTTGTCAGTTAACCAGCCTTTGGCAAATCTTTTTGGTTTCTGTTATCAATGTGACTATTTATCCACCACATTATACAGTGTGACCACCACAGTTCAAGGCTTAAATATTGTGTCTTCACAGTGTTGTGAATGCTCTAGAGCTGAAGGATCATCTTTACAAACAGGCAAAAAACTTGTCTGCAGGGCTGAAGAGGAAGGCAAGTAAAAAAAAAAAATCAATTCAATATCATTATGAAAAACCAGACTTTGTATTTTAGGCTTATTTTTTTTAAAAATCTTTTTCATACTAGCTGTGCTTTGCACTAAGCATGCTGGGAAATCCTCAGATAGTTCTGTTGGATGAACCATCTACAGGAATGGATCCCAAATCAAAACAACGCATGTGGTAAAATTTACTACACTGATGTTACTTGATATAATCAAAGCATGTACATATAAAACAGGTCTGCAAAAGTGAACATTTCTGTTGTTCACTCCAATAGGAGGGCGATCCGTGCTGCCTTTAAGAACAAACAGCGAGGAGCCCTATTGACCACCCACTACATGGAAGAGGCCGAGGCTGTGTGTGACCGTGTGGCTATCATGGTTTCTGGCCAGCTGAGGTGGGACTTTGAGATGGATAAAAGCCTCAGTTAAAAATGGCATGGATTAACATGAACATAAAGAGAATTTCTGAGCAAGCAAGTAAAGCAGAACAGAAAGCAAGTAACATTTTCTTATGTTGCCCCCTGCAGGTGTATTGGCTCTATTCAGCACCTGAAGGGGAAGTTTGGGAGAGGCTACAGCCTAGAGATTAACCTCAGGGAGGAGCTCACAGGTCTCCAGCAGGTAGCGCTGTTGCACAAAGAGATACTGAAGATATTTCCGCACGCTGCTCGTCAGGACAGGTAAGATGTTAGGGCTGTGCGATGAATCGCAATCGCGATTTGAGACTTTGCGGTTTGCTAATCACAAAGCCTGTGGACGCTATATTACTCTGTTCCAGACTGGGTTGCCAGGTTTTCACAAGAAAGCCTGCCCAATCGCTACTCAAAACTAGCCCAATCGTGTTTTGAGGGGGTCCCTAGTTAAAAATCGCATTCCGGGGGGTAAAATACATGTTTTTTGGCAGGGTCCCCCTGCTAAAATTCGCATTCAAGGGGATGAATATCATGTTATTGGAGTCGCTTCAACCCTCGAACATGAAAAACAACCCGTGGCAACAGTGTTAAAGTAGCCCAATTCGGACTTGGCAACACTGGTTCTAGAGCATATGCATGACTGCCATCATTGAGTGGTAGCCTTACTAACCAAAAGAGTGAGCGCTCCTCCGTTCTCCCCAATCAGCACTGCTCTAGCCAACTGCGTAAACGCCCACCATTAAAAGCAAACAAACAAACAAAGCAGGAGAGAGAGAGAGAGTGTGTGATTATGGCGTCTACAGGGTCAGATCGATAGTTAGGCAAATTAATACTAAAGAAAAACTAATGTAATATGAGATTACTTCAACTTCGAAATGACAGACACCAAACAAAAAAGGTAACGTTAATTTGCAAGAGCTGTGTCACAACACATATCAAGAGCTCCCTTATCGGTTCTGCTTTCAGTACTGGAGAATAAAAGCTACATTCTTAGATGTTTTTATTAGTACATGAACGTTATCTTGCACATTTTATCTCCCCAACAGATTCTAATTTGAAAGAGGTTGATAATGCATGTTCGCTTTTCCCAATTCAGAAGACCGCACACACAGCCTGTGTCTCTGAATGCTTCTCATACTTGCTCCTCTCTGCCACGTCTCACGGAGGAGCCGTTTACACTTGCCGCACACACGCAGCCTGTCTCATAATGCTCGTTTATTCTCGCAGTCTCCACGAGCGCATCTGGCAATATGGACGAGGCTTGACGCACGCGCGCAACCTGTGTCAACTCGCGCCTGGCTCCGCGTTTAAAACGATTGTAAATTTAGTCCAACTGCTTTGCTAATTTCACTGGGATGAAATGAAACATTCAGCACATTTTCCACTTGTTCTTAAAATCAAAACAAACAATAGAACCCCTCCCAAAACACAATAGAAAATTTAATGGATTTAAGGGTTATAATGGGAATTATATTGGCTTTAATGAAAACTATAATGGTGTCTACTGGTATTTGATGGATCCTATTGATGGGATGTAATCTGGCAGATGCGAAACAATAGAACGACAGTAATTCCTGTTGGAATAATGCCCAAAACTACAAAAAGGAATTTTTTAATTGTTTTAATGGAAACCATAAGAATTTTGAAACAATAGAACGACAGTAATTTTGGAATAATGCCCAAAACACACTACAAAAAGGAATTTTTTAATTGTTTTAATGGAAACCATAAGAATTTCTGTAATGGTTTCTATTGTTTTTTTCAGCAGGGTAATGATACCCATACTGTGCTGCACACTATTGACAATGTAAAGCTGAAGCTTGACTTTGCAAAATTAAAATCGCAATCGCAATATCTGTCAAAAAAATCGCAATTAGATATTTTCCCCAAATTGCACAGCCCTATAAGACGTGTCTGTATTGGTTTAGAAAAAAAAGATGTCAGATTAAATCACGATTGAAGCACTAAACCGCAAATGTCTGACACAAAACTAGAATGTAAAACCTCTGGGAGTTAGAAAGGTTATTTTTTGTGTGTGTCTTGGATCGTTGCAGTTTTGCCACTCTGATGGTGTATAAAATCCCAATGGAGGATGTGAAGTCACTAGCCAAGTCCTTTGCCCAGTTAGAAAGTGGTAAGAAATGGACACCTAACAACTACACAGTTTTTATGAAGAATACAAATTTTTGACCATTCTCCTAATTTCTTCACAGCTAAACAGAACTTTAACTTTGAAGAGTACAACTTCTCCCAGTCAACGTTTGAACAAGTATGTCACAATGTGTTTAAAAAAATACTGCAAAAATATAATATAATATATAATAATTATAATATTATATTAATATAAAATGTAGTGACGTTTAGACTTAAAAATTGCCAGTGGATTAATGCAAAGTAGACTTTACATTTTCTGTAAATAAGTTTTAATATTTTGTGCAATTTTTCTTCTCAAATGAATTTATCTTGTTTAGCCTTAGAAAACAAAGCAAATAAACTGATGTTAATTAGGATTTTTGCAGTACTTGTCTGTCATAGCTAAGTCAATTTAATTGAAAGCGTATACCTGTTCTGCAGGTTTTCATGGAGTTCGCTAAAGAGCAAGAGAATGAAGAAGAGGAGGTCGGATCGCTTAGCACGACATTTCAATGGCAGAGACTGAGACAGGACGTCCCTGTATCCATCAATCACGCTGACAGCATAGTACACCAGCTATGAGCCAAACCCTGTTCAGCCTTCCCTGAAGCGTTGTGCCCTTATTTTTTCTCTGTCTCTTTCTCTATCGCTCTGCATGTGCCGTCCTTTGCCTTAAAGAGCCTTAAACTGATGGGACTCGCAGGACAATAGACTGTGGAGACTCCAGCGGCCACTAGCACACATACAAGACACGTGTGTATGTGTGTGTGTGTGGGCTGTGAAAGTCGCTTTGGCTCTGATATTGGCACTTGCTCAGATGGGAACTGACACATGACTTTAGTGTCAGCTGTAAACGCCGAGCTAGACTTGGCAGTTCTTTGTTTTGTTGTTGTCATTTGTTTTTATGAAGAGATTTTATTTTTTAAATTCTCACTCTCTGTAAATTCTTATATCTTCCGTTCACCTGATGTATATCAAACACACCGTTCCGTTGTTTCCATATACACCAAGTCAGTCACTGGGAAATGAATTGCATGGAGCGGGTTCCACATTATCGAAACGTTACCAAAGTCTCAGTCACTTTGACACCAAAACAGTGCTTTTAGGTGTCTGTAACATGGGATATAAACTTGCGTCTCTGTGTGTATGGCTGTATTACGTTATTATCTATGTGTACTGTTGTAAGGTAAGCTTCCAGACAGGAGAATCTCATTACGGCTGTGTGCAAACTTTCAGGCAGCATTAACACTGAGATTTACCAGCATGTATAGGGCTGCTCTCTTTCTTGTAACCCTTTTTTGGGCGGAGCGGCCCTGCCGGTGCATGAAGCCTCTTCTGTCTCTGCTGCACCCTGGAGATACACAAGACTCCTTTCTCAAACACCAGCACGTGTTTCAGGCTTTCACACAGAGCTCTCCAAATAAAAACAGGGCTAAGCACTCACAGTGAGTAAGAAAGTGGGTTAATCGAGACAATGAAGAACTTCTCCCTGTCATACCTTTTCCGTCCCGTCATCAGGTGGCCTTCCTTTAAGGAGCAGTTTTAACATTTAAAATTAGTAGCTTAAGAATGTAGTTCTCACAATCCGCACCGAACCATGTAGCACTCCAGATTAGTTGCATACTGCTGAGTGAGGTCTTTTTATTTATTTATTTTTTTGTTAACAGAAGTAACAATACTGTAGGAACCGTGAGCCTTGAATTTGACGTTGACGTGAGTGACGTTTTATAGTAAAGCATTTGATGTGGGTTTAAAATATCCAGTGCAAGTCTTCAAATTTGGGAGATTTTGAGCACCAGAATTAGACTCGTTTTAAGTTGGTTGGTTCTCGTTCAAGAGGGTCCGTCTTTTTGTACCTTTTGGGATATTTTTATTTAAATTTTTTTACCAAAAATACGTACAATCCTAAAATTGATTTCTTTGTGTGGCACATTGGAGAATATCTTTCAAGAGCCAACAGTTTACAAAAAAAAAAACAATACTAATGGCACAGTATTACATATTTGTTTTTTATTAATGCATTAATGGGTAATACTTTAAAATAAGATCCTGTACATTAGTTAATACAATGGCTAATAACAATTAAAGACCGTTTTGCAGCATTTTATTAATTCCACTTTATTGATCCCCATGTTGATTTTTCTTAACATTTTTCATTTGTTACTTTTAAAAGCATTTTGGTTTAATTGATTTATTGTTTTATGACCAAACATGCATTAATGTTAACTAGTTAAACATTATTGTAAAGTATTACCAATTAAAGTTATTCTTCATTAGCGCGAGTGAGCTGCCCTTCTCATTTCTCTTCATGTAACCTGAAGCACTGAAGCTAATACACCAATGTATTCTACTCTCAACAGGAAGTGTTTAATTTCAGAACTCTACAAATATGCGTTTTCACTTGGTGCATCTTTCTGGTGACTTTCTGATTTCCTTTGTCCAGTAGATGTTCCTTTATCCAGCTCCGAGTGATGATGCTGAACTGTGTGTTGGTATGAGGAACTCTGCCCCAAGTGCTGGTTCTCTTGTTGGTAGAACTTCTAAAAGATGTTTGCTAGGTGCTTCATCGTTACTCTTGAGCAAATCTGTTGTAGATAAGTTTTTATTTTTCTGAGTATACCCAGTTGAAAATTGTTAATTTATTTTGGACATTTAAACCTAGCTGAATGTGAAAGGTTGTTTATAGTGTTGTTTGGAACAGTCCTCCAAAAATTGTAATCCATGCCAAGTTGGCATGTTATGTGGATTATATGTATTTTATTTTTATTTTTTTGGCTTCATCTTCCCAACAAAGTTTGATTTACAGCTAATCAAAGTCTTGGTGTCTTGTATTGTCTGTTTTTAGAGGCACACAATTCAACCTCTGTAGCATCTGAAGTACTGCAAAGATTTTAAATGAACAAAAAGATGACGTAATTATGGCTGACGTGCAGAGCAGACACGGTGAACTTTGCGTGGGATATAATTGTAATTTTTGCACATATATAGCTTGTCATGTCGGTAATGTATAACATTTTCTGTAACGTTTAACACTGACCAGTTTAGTCTTCGCTGAACTGGGTTGGAATGGGATTATTATATTGAACACTATCTAACATCTATTTAACCAAGACCTTTATTTCCTCCAGAGTGCAATATATGAATACTTGTGTGTGTGTGTGTGTGTGAGTATTTATTGCATTATGTAGATGGTGTCATTGCGAACTGCAATATTAATGTTGTCTCTCTTGTGAACTCGGATGTGTCTTGCAGTACAATGTAGCCACAAATATATAATCTTTTAGAACGCTTTGCACTCTCTTCCCCTAGTGCCCATTCCCTGCCCTTTGTATTCAAAAATTCAGTTTGAAAATAAATTGTATTCAGGATGCTGTTAATCTTTGGACGAAGTGTGTGAATAAGTTGCACATTTCATGTGTACTTCAAACGAAGATGAACTGCATTGGTTTTACTGATTTGTACGAAATATAAACTCAATTTGTATTTGAGATTAGCTGTTCCTAATACAGAGTTTAGTCTTTAAAGTGGCATGAAACCCACTTGTTCAGCACAGAATATTGTGTAGCTGTAATTTAATACCTGTATTATAGATTAATTTGTATGACCGCTATGAGTTGAGCCATTTGTGTTTTGTAACAGTAGACTTAATTTTAAGCAAAACTTACTTTTTTCCCCCTCAAATTCTGTCTAATATGACCAGTTTCCAAAATTATAAAGTGAAGAATCTGCTTAAGGGCAGCATTAGAGGTAAATGACAAGCATACCATAGGTTCACTCACACGCCTCAGAAAAGAAAGAAAATGAAAAAAAACTGGTAAGGTAAGGAATTTTTGTTTCCAGTCATCCTGCTCCATTAATTAATAATGTTTTTGAGATGAGGCAATGATAAGATTATTCTTGCCTCAAAACTTGTTTTACACAAAAGTTTTCATAAACCCACATGGCTGGATTTTCTTTGTTTTTGAAAGAAGTCTCCACCAAAGCTGCATTTATTTGATCAAAGATATAGTAAAAACTAATGTGAAATCTTTTTAAAATTTAAAATAACCGTTTTCTATCTTGATACTTTTTCAAATGTAATTTTATTCCTGTGATGCAAAGTTGAATTTTTAGGATCATTACTCCAGTCTTCAGTGTCACATGATCCTTCAGAAATCATTCTAGTATGCTGATTTGATAAAGAAACATTTCTAATGTCAATGTTGAAAATAGTTGTGCTATAATATTTTTGTGGAAACGTGATACAAAATTCAAAAGAACAGCAATTATTTGAAATAGAAATCTGTGTTTGTTAATTGCTATTTATGCGTGTGTTTACAGTCACTTTAGTTATATATAATGCATTCTTGAGTGTCATTTTTTTAAAATAAAAATCTTACTGATCTCAAACTTTTGAACGTTGGTGTATTTTCTACAGCATTTAAAATCTTTAAAATGCTTATTCTTTTGATTGTTTGCAGTAATGTTAACCGATACAGCTTGCTTTTAAAATGTATTTGTAATTGTTGAAATTAATATGTACTAAGATTAATAAATGCTGTAGAAGTAATGTTCAGGTTTATCAATGTTAGTAAACTTTGAAGTGTTACCAATTTCTATAACAGACTCCTGCAAAGATCAGAAGTACTCTAACGATAAATGTTGTGGGAAGAAAGATGCCACTTTTTCAGTACTACAGTTTTTTTGCTTTGCCGTCCTTTGATTTCCATTCTTTAGAGTTCTCACTGTGGTCCTTTTTCTTGCTCAGATTTCATGAAACCTGTGAAAGCGTCTTGCTGTGTCACTGTCAGATGGGTGATGCTGGAGTTTCCTGATGACATCTTACACCTCTGCTGCCCCACTTGCACAGCAACAGTCTGGAATGGCAAAAAAAAAATCTCAAATTTCATCACGTACTGTAAGTCATGTGGTATTCATTCTGTACATGCTGATAATGTAGCTCTCGGTTCACTGCGCTGTTTGACAGGTTCTGTGAAACGGGTCCTATTGTTGTGGTGTTTGTTTAGTTTGAAAACCTGCCAATGACTTGTGATGTTCTGCATCCAAAATGCAACCAACCGTGATGTTTGCACTTTAATGTTTGCATTCTGCATAGTGGTTGGTTTTGTTGGATGTTGATCATTCTTGCTTCGCGTTGCTTGCTCGCATTCATTATGACAATGACAGAGCTGCTTGCATTCATTATGACAATGACAGAGCTGCTCTCATTTGCCCTTTCATTTACACAAAACCAAAAACAAAACGACCTAAATACTTAACATTTGTCTTTTGCTGCATTGCAACACTAGTTTTTTCTGATGTGTATACCCTCAAACCCAAACACTTTGCATGACAGAAATAAAATGCCCCAAAATTCAGTAGGCACAACAGTCCTCTAATGTTAAAATGTTACTGGTTTAAATTGAAATGTTTTATTGACAAACGTGTTGCCATCCACTGGTTATTCAGTATTTCAACAGCATTGTGCATATGAACAGTCCTGCTGGTCAAGGCACATCTCAGGATCAAAATGATTCCCTATGTATCAGGATGCTGTATTCTCCAACCTAGTGTGAATATAGAGCTGAATTAGTGGATTTTGTGGAAGTTTGTGTTAATGGAGTTGACAGCTGTCCTCATTAGGACCTAATTCTTAGAAAGTAAAATGATTTCTACTCCATTTAAGTTGTTTATACGTGCTTAATTATGCAAGTTGATATTCTGGTCATTGTTTTTTTTCCAAGCAAATTTTACCCATTCGAAACCACATCGAACGGAATAACTACTATTAATTTTGTATTTAATCATTAAGTGATATACAATTGTTAACTAGGGCTGGAAGTGAAAAATCCTGTATACTCCGGTGTGGATAATTATTAAAGGGGTCATATGATGCGATTTCAAGTTTTCCTTTCTATTTAGAGTGTTACAAGCTGTTCGTGAATAGATAAGATCCCTAAAGTTGCAAAGACTAAAGTCTCAAACCCAAAGAGATATTCTTTATAAAAGTTAAGACTCGTCCACACCCTCCTAAAACACGCCTCGTTTAAACACGTCCCCCACATGTCTACCTCACTATGTGGGAAGATTTGCATAACACCGCCCAAATGTATACGCAAAGAAGGCAGGCGTACCTTTGATTCTCGCTGTAGTATTGTTGCCGCCCCCGCCATGTTGTGGAGATGCTGTGTGTTTCGTTGTGAAAGTGATGCAACAAATGCCTCGTTTGTAATGGGTTTTATTGGTTTTGCCTCGTCGCGCCGGGACATGGCATCACAATATGGTAAGGGGCGTAACCTTTCTGTGACACGCTTGAGGAATTCGGCTAATCACAACGCACTAGATAGCTGGCCAATCAGAGCACACCTCGCTT
>NW_015655572.1:763430-764577 GCF_001515625.1 Sinocyclocheilus rhinocerous | reverse complement strand
ACACGCTTGAGGAATTCGGCTAATCACAACGCACTAGATAGCTGGCCAATCAGAGCACACCTCGCTTTTCATACTGATGAGCTTTGTAAAAATCTACGCGTTTCAGAAAGGCGGGGCATAGAGGAGAAACAATAATGTACAGTATGTGGAAAATAAAGTGTTTTTTGAACCTTAAACCACATAAACACATTTCATTACACAACGTCATAAACGTCATATGACCCCTTTAAGCAAGTTTTCTTTTATGGGTAAAATGTACCAAAAAAAAATTTTTTTTTTTTTTTTTTTGAAAAATCCAGAATCAAAACAAGGATCCAGTTCTTCCTCTATATTCTCTAAAGTAAACATCATTGTTTTTTGTGAATCTCGTGTTAATTGAATGCAGCTGTGAAATTGTATGTCCTGTTTGGAGCTTGGCAGCCACTGGTCACAATTTGCGTTCATTGTATGTTGAAAGGGCAGCTTTTATATTTCTTCTATGATAAGATCTGCATATTTCCTCAGGATTTATTTTTTTTAACGCAATCAGACATTATAGCTATGATATCCCACCACCCAAATATGGTATTGCTATATTGAAAGTGAATGTTCATTAGGGACTAAACCAGCATTTTTTTTCTTCTCTCTTTCTTTCTCTCTGTGTGGGTGTGGGTGTCTGTCTTTCTTTGTCTTTCTCTGTTCTTAAAATATGAATAAAAGAATCTTGAACAGCCAGTCACAATCATTTATGACTGCCAAGTACACTTCTGTCATTATGCTGAAAGTTGCTTTGCAGCATTTTTGACCAGGAGTTAGTTTGTAATAAGAGATTGACATGTATCCGTACTTAATTCTTGAGGTTTTTCTTTATATAATATATATATATATATATAGTGAATAATTACTAGGGCAAGTACTAATCTAAAGATAATTTTTAAAGTCCCAATAACCTTAAGACAAAATAAAGACGATTTAAAGACAATAGACAAAATAACCTTATAAAAGTAATAAACTAGATGGTTGAGTACATAGTGTATAGCAGGGTTCCTCAAATCTTGCCCTGGAGGGCCAATGCGCTGCAGAGTTTAGCTCCAACCCTGATCAAACTGACCTACCTGTGATTTTCTAATGATCCTGAAGACATTGATTAGCTTGCTCAGGTGTGTTT
>NW_015655572.1:726056-758859 GCF_001515625.1 Sinocyclocheilus rhinocerous | reverse complement strand
CAATGCGCTGCAGAGTTTAGCTCCAACCCTGATCAAACTGACCTACCTGTGATTTTCTAATGATCGTGAAGACATTGATTAGCTTGCTCAGGTGTGTTTGATTAGGGTTAGAGCTAAACTCTGCAGGAAAGTGGATCTCGTGGGCCAGATTTGAGGATCCCTGGTGTGTAGTATTCTGTAATAGCGTATGGTGTTTGGGACACATGTCTAAAGCAAAGCTATACATGCACACAAGGAAGTAAAACCATTAAATGGCAGGTCGATGACATAACATGCCATGCATTGAACTAATGGACAAACTGGTTTAAGGCTGAGTTTGAGAAAGTGCTTTTGTTCCAGTCATGGTCCGCCCACCTTTATCGATAATATGTAAGATCGAGATGTGCTGTTCAGCATCACTGTGTTCTGGTTGAACTGTTGGGGAGAGAATCACCCGTGATTTGCTCTGCAGCAGCATTTCATCTCAGGTGAACTTTTTCATTCATGCCATCTGACTCTATAATTTAAATCAAATGCTTTTGTTATGCATATTTGTTTTGGGATTTTATTTATTATTTTTTATCTTATTTTGTCTACATGAACATTTTAACAATTTGTTCTGGAGATAATCTCAGGGATTGTCGAATACTAGTTGCAATTTTTATTAAAAAAAATACACAACAAAGCCTTTTAAAGCATCTTCTGCACTGCAAATTAACATCTTAAATATTTTACACAATAACCTTAACAATTCCATGTTGCTTCTCACCATTTAGGAGTGCAAATATAAGAAGACAAAGCAACTATTGGCAATTATAATAGCAGTTGTTTAATGGAAATACAATGCATTTATGAGAGATTTTCTCATTTTCAATTAATTAATTTTACTTTTCTGAGCTACTTTATCAATTGTGTTTAACTAATTGGTCTTGGTGACTTGCTATAGATGTACCAAGTCAGTTGCAATCAAGTCACCACAAAAAAAAAAAAAAAAAGCGCAAAAATTTGCACGCTCCAAAAATTTGACTTGTCCTCATTTTGAATATGTATTGCTTCATATTTTGAACTCTACTCTGCTTATATTTTCTAAAAATGCCACTTGTTTTGATGTTTTGCCATAAAATGCAAAGATATTTACACATTTTATTTATCTTGAGTGTCCAAGTACTCCAAATACTATTTAGTGTGCATGTATTGTTTGTACAGCGGGTAAAATAAGTATTGAACACATCACCATTTTTCTTAGTAAATACATTTCTAAAGGTGCTGTTGACATGAAGTTTTCACCAGATGTCGGTAACAACCCAAGTAATCCATACATACAAAGAAAACAAAACAAATAAGTTCAGAAATTAAGTTCTGTGTAATAAAATGTAATGACACGGGGGGAAAAAGTATAGAACATGAAGAAAGGGAGGTGCAAAAAGGCATGGAAAGCCAAGACACCAGCTGAAATCTAGCAGTAATTAGAAGGGTCAATATCACTGTAGGGTGCCTTTTGGTGTCCTGTACAAAACTCATTTGCATGATAACTTAACAAAAATGACTATGAAAGGGTGTGTTATATTAGGCTAAGTTTTAACTTTTTTATATATATATATTTTATATTTTGTGTAAGAGGATGCATGTTATTTTGCTATGTCCCATGCACTGCTCATTAAATTTGAATGATGGTAGAATATTGTCAAATTATAAAATAAAAAAAATATATGTTCTCCTATTAATATTTTGTTAAATAAGAGATTACTCCATTTGAGTGTATTGATCATTTGGTTATAAAAACGATATTTTTATTTAATAAAAAAAGAGTTTGTCGATGTCCCTCGAATGGTTGGCCACCCTGTCATATTGGGGAATCCGCCCCTTTAAGAAAAGGCCATCCCCTTGAGTGACATCAGGACAACAGATTTTTTTGTCTCGTCAGTGGCGGGAAATTTCAACAGCTGAGGTAAATTGGTGACTTTTCAATTGACAAATTTTCTTCTTATGAGTTTGCTTACTTGCTTTGCCAAAACTTAACATGTCCACACTGTTGGCATAAAATATGCCAGAAGTGATTAGAATACAGTATTTTCAGAATATGTAAGTTTAAATATACCAAATTCTCTTCAACAACCAGACTAACTATTCAGTTAGTCAATTATTTATTATTATTATTATTATATAATTTTTTCGAAGTTAAATAAATGTTTCATTGTCATATTTTGTCATGCTTTGTGTGTTCTGCATTATGTGTCCACCCTGTCATGTGCTGGTCCACCCTGTCATCTTGATATTTTACAGTAATATTTTAAATAATAATTCAATCATATCTATATAACCCAGTGCGTTTAATAGCTAAGTGTGGGGGCAATAACATACAAACAAAAAAACTGCATCCAAATATCACAGTTTTCTCCAAATAAGAAAAAATAGGCTACATGTGCAAATTGTATGAGTTTCTTTAAAAACACATGGTTTACATAAAATCTTTTATGTATTTATAATTTGAAAGCAAACAAATAACCCTGTTTAGGAAAGGCACATCATACCTTTCTGAAAATATAATTTGCATCTTAATTTAGCAATGAAAACGTATTTAACAGTAATATATATGCCCATGACAGTGTGGACATATCTTATGGATTATGCTTCAAATAATGGCTCATAATTATCTAAAAAATGTGTGGGAGCTCAGCTAATATGTTTTCTATAGTACTTGAGTGTAGGGGAGAGTGGGGACGGTTGCAACATGGCTTATTTCTTCAATCAGGAATGAGCTACAGTGATGATATTCATACTACACATGCTCAATCAGCACCTCATCCTTCCTGGATGAAATCAGGCACATGTGACCATTCCTTCTACAAATAATAATTTTCATGGTAAAAAAGTATTTTTTTTTTTATCAGATTTTTTTGTCATACTGCCTAAGTTGTTTGCGTGAAGCATTGTAAAAACATATGATTTATATCTGTGTTTTCTTGACTTCTAATAGGCATAGTTAGCATGTGTCAAAGATATTGTGTCAAGCTAATATACCAAGTTTTGTCACTGCTGTCAGTGTGGGGACAAGTTGCAACACGTTGCAACCGTCCCAACATGCTGTCCCTTACCACAACATTGATGTAAAAGCTTGCCATAACATTACATAATTGTAATTTTATGGATTAATAAAGAACCCCTTTCAATAGTTAGGTATTTCTCCTTTTTTATTTAAGTAAAAGTGGACTCATTTCAAAAGTGGACTCAAGTCAGTTCCATAAAATGGTAGATTTTTCTAATTTGAATTGAAAAAAGACTGATTACCACTTGGTTAACTGCTAGTTGGTCAAATTAGTTCTTAAGACAGTCTTAAGATAGTGGCTATGTTTATGCAATGGCCTCAGTTCAGTAACCTTTCACATATGTTAACAGAAGTAGGCTATTATTCAATTTCAGTGTCTTGACTCTGCGTTTCAGAAAGGCAGGGCATAGAGGAGAAATAATAATGTACAGTATGTGGAAAATAATGTGTTTTTTGAACCTTAAACCGCATAAACACATTTCATTACACCAAATACACAAAATAATGTTATTTTTAGCAACATCATATGACCCCTTTAAGTAAAAGTGGACTCATTTCAAACGTGGACTCAAGTCAGTTCCATAAAATGGTAGATTTGTCTAATTTTAATTTTAAAAAAGTAAGACCGATCACCACTGTTAACTGCTAGTTGGTCAAACTAGTTCTTAAGACAGTCTTAAGATAGTGGCTATGTTTATGCAATGGCCTCAGTTCAGTAACCTTTAACATATGTTAACAGAAGTAGGCTATTATTAAATTTCACATTGAAATTAATTAATTTCAGAATTAAATTGACAACCAAGACACGGTTGTTACTTGAAAACGTCCCCACTCTCCCCTACTATTTATGAAATGAAATAAAGCGAATGGGAAATTAAAACCAAAATTTTTGAGTATTGTGACGGTTGAAATGCACTCTATGGTGATATTGACCCAGAAAGCAATCCTGTCCCTTGTCAGAAGAAATTAATATTAGCTGGTTCAGTCCCAACACCTACCAGGATGATGAAGATGAAACAACAGCACATCACCCCAAAAACATCATGGTGTGGCACTGGCAAAATTCATATAATTGAAGGAAGGATGAATGGAAAAATGTACCGAGACATTCTTGATAAAAATCTGCTGCCATCTACCAGGATGATGAAGATGAATCAAGGGTGGACCATGGACATTTCAGCAAGACAATGATCCCAAACACAGCCAAAGAAACTCTCAATTGGTTTCAGAGAAAGAAAATAAAGCTGCTAGAATGGCCCAGCCAATCACCTGACTTGGATCCAATAGAAAATAAGAACTACAGATCAGAGTTCACAGAAGAGGACCACAGAATCTTCAAGATTTGAGCCTTCAAGAATGGGCCAAAATCACACCTGAGCAATGCATGCCACTAGTTTCTCCATACAGGAGGCATCTTGAAGCTCTCATTACAACAAAGGCCTTTGTACGAAGTATTAAATAAATTTCAGTAAGTGTGTTCAATACTTTTTCCCTGGGTCATTCCGTTTTATTACACATAACTTAATTTCTGAACTTATTTGTTTTGTTTTCTTTGTTTGTATGGATTACTTGGGTTGTGACTGACATCTGGTGAAAATTCCATGTCAACAGCACCTTTAGAAATATATTTACGGAGAAAAATGGTGACGTGTTTAATACTTGGCCTATTTTACCCGCTGTATGTTATGTAGTTATGTACATAATTAAATACATAATTATGCGCATATTTATTTACAGATCACTTTGACACTTTGGCGTCCCCAGGAGCAGTCTGCCACAATGAGGTTTCTAATCTCATTGTGTGCGTCACAACTCCTGTTGATTAACGGTAAGAGTTTTATTAAAATAGGGTCCACTTTATCATAATTTATAATGATCCTTAATTTCTTCTTCTTCCAATTCCTTACTTTTAATAATAATAATAATATAAAATGTGTTCCAAACATTTTGCTATAATTTACTGCTTTTTAGCAATCTGCATTTGCACTGCAACAAACAAAAATGTGTATGTCAAACTTAGTATATATTATGTACAAAAAAGCCTCTTAAATGTGTTTGGAATGTAAAACTTTAATGTACTGCACATCTCAAAGAAATGATAAAAGATCGTTAGTTCCCAGAATATCTTCATTTAGAAAAGGTTAATGCTGTCATGTGTCACTCATCATGTAGAGTCATTCGCTTCCTGCAAGTATGCTTTGAACTGCTCGGATCATATTATCTTTTGATCATAACATGACTTAATTTCTATCAATATTGTATTTGTTTGTTTTTCCATCAGTGTTTTTCATCCACATTTACTTAATTAAAATGAATTAAAGCAACAAAATTGCTGAACATTTGGTCATAACTCATTTTATTCCGTTCATTGTGTAAAACTGAAGTTTATTATTCATGTAGTCTGAACACAAATTATTTTTATTGAATTGAAACTGCTTGGGCAATGGATTTTCTTTAGTTCCCAAAATGCTTTGCATATCTGAATCAGCAGAGTATATGTTGAAATTAAGTGTTGTTTTAGGTGTTTTAATGTAAAAAAAAAAATACTAATAATTAACAGTGTGTGAGTTGCGAGAGTGTGTTTGTGTGTGTATAGAAAATAAAACCTTTTGTATGACATGTATGAAATTATATATGTACACTACCATTCAAAAGTTTGAGGGCAGTTAGATTTTTGAAAGAAGTCTCTTATGCTTAAGCTGCATTTATTTGATCAAAAATAGTTATACTGTGAAATATTACAAATGAACTGTTTTCTATTTTAATATGTTTTAAAATGTTATTTTTTCTGTGACCACATGTACAGTATGTGGAAAATAATGTGTTTTTTTAACTTTAAACCGCATAAACACATTTCATTACACCAAATACACAAAATAATGTTCTTTTTAGCAGCATCATATGACCCCTTTAATTGTTTTACCAAAATAAGTGGGATCATACAAAATGCTTGTTATTGTTCATTTAGTACTGACCTGAGTAAGATATTTCACATAAAAGATGTTTACATATAGTCCACAATAGAAAACAATAGTTGAATTTATAAATATGACCCCGTTCAAAACACTGAGGACAACTGAGGGACTCATATGCAAATATTACAGAAGGTTAAAATGCTCACTGATGCTCCAGAAGGAAACACAATGCATTAAGAGCTTTTTGAATCTGAAGATCAGGGTAAATTTAACTTATTTTGTCTTCTGGGAAACATGTAACTATCTTCTCTAGACTCTGAAGGGCAGTACTAAATGAAAAAAATATGATATTTATGCAAAATAAGAAAAATGTGTACATCTCTGTTCTGTTCAAAAGCTTTTACATGTTGTGTACATGTAAGAACCTTCCACTGATACCAAAACAAAATGTCAAGATTTGAAAAGACATATGACTTCTTTCTTTTGGTCTCATCAGCTGCCATTGACACAGATTATGACCCATGCCACAACTACAACATTCTTGATGAATACTGGAGAAGCACACTCAATTACTGGTATCAATATGGATATATGTCTGGAAATGATGACACTCTAGTTGAATGGCATGGCTGGTATCGACTCTTCATTGATGGATCGAGTGCTCAGATGCCCGAGTGGTGTTTCAGTTACATGTTATGTGGAGGTTATAGTTCTCTGTGGCTTGGTGGCCCTCATCCTGAGATAGAAGATGGAGTCGTTACTCGTGAAGTCTACGGCTCTGTTAATGACCAGTGCAGTTACTACATATCTGACCCCATCCAAGTCAAAGCTTGTCCTGGAAATTACTACGTCTACAAGCTTGAAAGTCCAAAGCCATCGATCCCAGTGCCTGTATATTGTGCAGGTAAAGTTATTCTCCTTCATAACTTAAAGAATTATAGTCACCTTTCATATGAAAACTATTTACAGAGCTGTAAATGCTAAATGGTATTAATCATGTAGTCTTGAACATGCTTAATCCACAATAGCTATAATACACTCTTTATATTTTCACTATAGTTCCATTCAGCACTCCAAATACTGATCCCTGCTATGACTACACCAGTCTGGATGACCCTTGGCGAGCCACTGACAATTATTACAACAATTACATGTGTGATTATAATGTCAACTGGAACGGCTGGTACAGGCTCTTCTACTATGGTCAGAGTGTCCAGATGCCAGATTCATGTGTTGGTTCTGGCATGTGTGGCACAGACAAACCACTTTGGCTCAACGGCCCTCACCCAAAGCTAGAAGATGGAGTGGTCACTCGGCAAGTGTGCGTTTCCACATGGAATGACTGCTGTGATTACAAATCTCATCCCATAAGAGTCAAAGCTTGTCCTGGAGACTATTATGTGTATGAGTTTGTCAGGCCACTATTGTGTTCATCTTACTGTGCAGGTAAACATATTTGCATCACGTACATGCTTTGGTTTGGAGTTTTTATTCTTTTTGGTTATGTTTGAAAATGATGGACTTTGATGTAAAACAAACAAATGTTCCCGGCACCAGATGTCTCAAGCCTCAGCAGCCCAACATCTACAACATCACCTACAACAACAGTGGCAGTCATACCCCCAGAATCCATTACTCCGCCTGTCACAGACACAGGTATTGAACTTATGGCTAGAGAATGTTGTGTAATTAGGTTTTATTTTTAGGTAAGCTCACTGGCTGTCAGCTGTTTTTTTCTTCTTCTCAATAAATAGAAGCTTTACAATTTGCCATGTATAATCAAAGACTTCAAATATAATTTATAGGGGAGTCTGGAAAAATCGTTTTAAGCTCCATTTCTAGGTTGATTTCACACCACAAGAGTAAAAAAAAAAAATTATATGAATTAATATATATTTTTAAATATGTTTTCACAGCCCTCCACTTTGACCCCTGCTATAGCTACACTGTGCTGGACGATGCTTGGAGAGCCACAGACAATCGATATACCTTCAATTTAATGTGTGATGCTTATGTCAGCTGGATGGGCTGGTATCGTCTCTTCATTCATGGCCAGAGCGTTCAGATGCCAGACACATGTGTTGATCGGCTAAGCTGTGGCACTCATGCCCCACTTTGGCTAAACGGTCCACACCCACGAATTGAGGATGGAGTGGTGACCCGAGATGTCTGCGGTCACTGGTGGAATAACTGCTGTGGTTTCCAGTCAAATCCAATTAGAGTGAAAGCCTGCCCAGACAATTACTACGTCTATGAGTTTGTTAGCCCAAGTTTCTGCTATGGGACCTACTGTGCAGGTAAACATATCTGCATTCACCCACGTTATGCATTACATTTGAGTTTGCTTTTTTGCATACTGTTGAGGTGAATACATCAACATGTGCCTTTTGTACTATGTAATTAATATTTTTTGCTGTTTATTAATTAATAGTCATTTAATTTTGTTTTACAGATGTTAGGAACAATAGCATCAGCATTCCTACTTTCACTCCAGAGACAACATTGGCTGGTAATGTAGTATGCTATGCCCTCTACTGACTGTTGACGTTTTGACAGGAAATGTCATAAAACAGTCAGTACAGTCTGTCAACACACCATGTGTTTGTGTTAAGACACTAGATAAAACAATGTTTGAAATTTGCAAATGCAGTACTAGTTTCTTTGCTGACTTTCATGTTGAGCTACACAATATTTATGCATTCATATTTCATTTTACTGAATTAACATTTACTGTACTGAAATGTATTGTAGGTTTACAAAATCTTTACACTTAAACCGTGTGTGTGTGTGTGTGTGTGTGTGTTGTTATTTGTAACAGAGGCTTTCCGCATTGACCCCTGCTACAACTACACAGCCCTGGATGATCCTTGGAGAGCCACAGACAATCACAATTCATACAATTGTGATGCTAGTGTTAATTGGGATGGCTGGTATCGTCTCTTCATTGCAGGCCAAGATGCTCAGATGCCAGAAACATGTGTTAATCAGTTTAGCTGTGGCACTGTTGCCCCACTGTGGCTAAATGGTCAGCATCCACGAGTCGAGGATGGAGTGGTCACCCGTCATGTCTGTGGCCACTGGAACAATGACTGCTGCAATTATGTGTTTAATCCTATGAAAGTGAAAGCCTGCCCAGGAAATTATTATGTGTATGAGTTCATGAACCCAGTGTTCTGCTCTGTGGCATACTGCTCAGGTAAATATATTTACATTAAAACTTGTATAATTGTGTTTTTGTATTTAACTAATATTCATCCAAAACTTTACAGAAGTGACGAATATCAGATATACAGATGTCACGCCACACACCACCCCAACTGGTAATTTAATGTTCTTTGTTCTCTGACATAATTTTTTTAATCTAACAATAACAAAGAATACTTAAACAATTTGCAAACAAATAATAATAATAACCTTATATATTTTAATAATGTTTCACTTTCAAAAAGATTTCCTGTTGTCACAGAAAAACATATTATTTTTTTATTGTTCAACCCATAATGCCATATTTGTTCATATATACAGTATATACTGTGTGTGTATATATATATATATATATATATATATATATAAAATATGTGTGTATACATGTGTATATATGTGTGTGTGTGTGTGTGTAATATATATCAAATATATATTATATCAAATACACATACATACATACATACATACATACATAAGCCAAAACCCAACCCTTCACTATTACTTCTTTCATATTTGGTCTCTCAAAAGTCACAACTCCCAGCTCTGACCCATGCTTTGATTATAATATTCTTGATGATGATTGGAGAGATTTGCGCCAGAACAGCCAGTCATACGACCATGATGACACTGCTGTTGAATGGAATGGTTGGTATCGGCTGTATTTGAATGGAGAAAGTGCTCAGCTGTCTGAGTGGTGTGTGACACTCGCAAGATGTGGTGGTGAAGTTGGACTTTATCTCAATGCTTCTCATCCACAACTTGAGGATGGGGTGGTGACCCGTGAAGTCTTGGGATCTTCAAGTTGGTGGTGGAACTCCAACCAATGTGGCTATTTTAGATCTACCTCCATTCAAGTCAAAGCCTGTCCAGGAGATTATTATGTCTATAAACTTGACAAACCTGATGTGTCAATCCCTAGGCCTACATACTGTGCAGGTACTTGTGTACTGCTTTGTATAAATTACTGTTCATGTTTATTCTCTGTGTGAAAAATGTATATTTTGGTATAGTTAATTTCCATTTCATGAATTCTGTATATTCTAAGAAACACAACAATGAGACTTGAAGTCTTATTTTAATAAGCTGACACTTTTAACATTTAAACAGTGATTTCACAAACAGCCTTTTTTCTCCATATCAGTTGCATTCAACAGCATCAGTAATGATCCTTGTTACAACTATGAATCTCTGGATCGTCCCTGGAGAGCTACAGATGAAACTGGATTTTACATTTGTGATGAATCCTTCTCCTGGAATGGCTGGTACAGACTTTTTTACAATGGAGCGAACATCCGAATGCCAGAGAGCTGTGTTAATGCAGGCAGCTGTAACACACAGTACAGTCTGTCGCTCGCTGGTCCTCACCCTCAGGTAGAGGATGGAGTGGTGACCATGGAGGTCTGTACAAGAACATGGACATGGTATTCCAGCTATGATTTGAAGCAAACACCCATCAGAGTTAAAGCTTGCCCAGGCGATTACTATGTTTATGAACTTGTGAATCAACCAGCATATGGGTGTTCAGGGTATTGTACAGGTAATATGTTTTCATATGATTTAATAGCTTCTTTTAACACGTTTATAATAATTTCAGTAATATGTTTCATTTCCTCTTTTTAGATGTCAGCACAATATCTCTGGTTTCCACTACAAGTCCAGCTACCAGTCCTGGATTCAGCATGACTTTGAGTACGTTTCTATAGTGAAAACTCAAAATAGTCTTTAGTCCACCGAGACTAGTTTACAAGTAGTCATGAAAAGCATGTTCTTCAAAGCGTTAAGTGATATGTGTGACAATGACATTTGCAGGGGATAGTTGAAAATTTAGGAGTGGATCAGTATCATTTTCTAGATGATAGTTTTCTAGTGTTTTTAGTTTTGTGTCCAGATGTTTAGGCCAAAATCTGCCCACTCAAAAATAGGGGTGTTTGACTAATAAATAGAACAATGAAACACAGCTTGCTCTTTCCTAATTTTTATTTTATTTTATTATGTATGTTTTCTCTGTCTCTCTGTCTCTCTCTGTAATCAACATAGATTATGACCCATGCTATAACTACAACATTCTTGACAATTACTGGAGAAGCACACTCTGGTATATGTCTGGATATGATGACACTCGTGTTGAATGGCATGGCTGGTATCGATTTTTCATTAATGGATCGAGTGCTCAGATGCCCGAGTGGTGTTTCAGTTATATGTCATGTGGAGGTTTTATTTCTCTGTGGCTTGGTGGCCCTCATCCTCAGCCAGAAGATGGAGTTGTTACCCGTGAAATATATGGCTCTGTTAATGATCAGTGCAGTTCCTACACATCCAACCCCATCCAAGTCAAAGCTTGTCCTGGAAATGTCTATGTCTACAGACTTTTAAGGCCAAAACCATCAATCCCAGTGCCTGTATATTGTGCAGGTACAGTCATACCATAAATTGTATTGTCACCTTTCATTTAAAACTACACTTATAGATTTGTTGATTTTTAAATGGATTTAAACATCTTAAATGCATTTACTCTTTATATTTTCACTATAGTTTTATTTAACACTCCAAATACTGATCCCTGCTATGACTACACCAGTCTGGATGACCCCTGGAGAGCCACTGACAATTATTACAACAATTACATGTGTGATTATAATGTCAACTGGAACGGCTGGTACAGGCTCTTCTACTATGGTCAGAGTGTCCAGATGCCAGAGTCAAGTGTTGGTTCTGACATGTGTGGTACTCCTCACCCACTGTGGCTCAATGGCCCTCACCCACAGTTAGAAGATGGAGTGGTCACACGACAAGTATGTGGTTCCACATGGAATGACGGCTGTGGTTACAAATCTCATCCAATACAAGTCAAAGCTTGTCCAGGAAACTATTATGTGTATGAGTTTGTCAGGCCAACATTCTGTGCATCTTACTGTGCAGGTAGTTATTTTTATTTATTTTTTTTAAACATGCTTTGTTTTTGCTTTTGATATTTTAGGTTAAACAATTTTTGACAGTTAAAAGTATCATTTTTACTTTACAGATGTTACCAACCTTGCATCTACAACAACATCTGAAACAACAGTGACAATTCCACCCACAGAATCCAGTACTTTGTCTGTTACAACCCCAGGTAAAAAAAAAATTTGTTTTAACTGTTTCACTCGTGTTCTAGAATTTTTTTTTTCTAGATATCTTTTTCATGAAATTTATTTTTGCTATTTTATATTGAAAGAATTAGTAGTCCAAATTTATGCTCTTGGGTAATAAAATTAGTTCTCTATGTACACTATGCTCCACTATGCTTACAATTTTTTTTTTAGCTATGTATAAATTAAATCTGTACCAGGTAGCTCAACAAGAAAATGTTCAAGTTAAGTAGACAACTTTTAATGAAGCTCCATTTGTAGGTAAATTAAAATTAAACAAATATTGACCTAAAAAGAAATGTTTAGTAACTCGGTTTATTTAGCAAATGATCCATTTATATTGCTAATGTTTCCACAGCAGAAGCTATTCCTTTTGACCCCTGCTATAACTACACTGTGCTTGATGATTCTTGGCGATCCATTAGCAATCAGCATTCCTCCTTCATAATGTGTGATGCTCATGTCAACTGGAATGGCTGGTATCGTCTCTTCATTGGTGGCCAGAGTGGTCAGATGCCAGACACATGTGTTGATCAGTATAGATGTAGCACTCACGCCCCACTGTGGCTAAATGGTCAACATCCACAAGTCGAGGACGGAGTGGTCACCCGAAATATCTGTGGTCACTGGGGCAATGACTGCTGCTATTTCCAATCCAATCCCATTAAAGTGAAAGCCTGCCCAGGAAATTACTACGTCTATGAGTTTGTTCAACCAAATTTCTGCTCTGGGACCTACTGTGCAGGTAAGCACATTTGCATTTGCTCTTAAATTGTATGTTTAGTTTTTTTTAACTATAATTAATCATGCCAGTCTATTGCAGAATGTAATTTGCTTAGTCTTGTATTGATCTATTTTTGGGCTGAATGTATAGCCAGATTTTTAGAATGCAATACGGGTTTGAATCAATATGTGTCTAGGGAAAATTTATGGATAAAATCATTTAAAATGTACAAACCACCATCCTCACATTTAATGACCATATTGGAACATTATGGAAACTTTTTAAGGAAAAAAAAAAAAACTCCCTTTGTTGTAACTTTTTTTTCTCTTGACCCTCTTCTCGTAAAGCCCCAACTCCCAGCTCTGACCCATGCTCTGGTTACAATGTTCTTGATGACGGCTGGAGAGACTTGCGCACGAACTTCTACCAATCTTATTACAATGATGACAGATTTGTTGAATGGAATGGTTGGTATCGGCTGTATTTGAATGGAGAGAGTGCTCAGCTGTCTGAGTGGTGTGCGAGTTTCACAGGATGTGGTGGTGAAGTTGGACTTTATCTCAATGGCTCTCATCCAAAACCTGAGGATGGGGTGGTGACCCGTGAAGTCTTGGGGTCGTCGTCTTGGGCGTGGTGGTGGTGGTGGTGGAACGCCCACCATTGTGGCTATTATAAATCCACCTCCATTGAAATCAAAGCCTGTCCAGGAGATTACTACGTCTATAAACTCGTCAAACCTGACATGTCAATCCCTACGCCTACGTACTGTGCAGGTGCAGTTTTAACTTGTGTGTTCTTTATGGATGGTTTTATTAATCCCCTATATGAAAGATTTACTCTTTGTTACAACTCAACATTGATATACCAATATATTTATATAATATGTACAGGTAGTAACAATGTTAAACTTTTATATGGGTCATGGATGCTTTAACCAGTTAGACTAGACACACACAGCCATGAGATGTCGTTATTATGCATCAAGTTATATAAATTACCCTGTAATACAGCATTTAAACAGCGATTTCACTAACAACCTTTTTTTTTCTCCATATCAGTTGCTTTCAACAACATCAGTAATGATCCTTGTTACAACTATGAAAATCTGGATCGTCCCTGGCGAGCCACAAATGAAACTGGACTTTACATTTGTGATGAAAATTTCTCCTGGAACGGCTGGTACCGACTTTTTTACAACGGAATGGACATTCGAATGCAAGAGAGCTGTGTTGCTGATGGCAGCTGTAACACATATAGCAGTCTGTGGCTCAATGGTCCTCACCCTCAGATTGAGGATGGAGTGGTGACAATGGAGGTCTGTGGAGGCAGATATTACAGCTGCTGTGATTTTAAATCAACACCCATCAGAGTCAAAGCCTGCCCAGGCAATTACTATGTCTATGAACTTGTAAAGCCACATTCATTTTATTGTTCAGGATACTGCACAGGTAAAATTATTCTGTAGCACTTTTTTTTAATTCAAAACCTTTATATTGTTTGATCAGTCTCTTAAAATTCCCTCTTTCAGATGCCAGCACTATATCAACAACTTTTTCCTCTACAAGTCCAGCTACATTTATGGGGTCCAGCATGAGTAGGTTTTTTACAGTCAAAATAATATTTCATCTTAGTTCAAAGGATAATACATATGAAATCTTGTTTTTAAGACATTTAGTAAAATGTTTGAAAATAATTAATTACAGCATTTGTTACATATACTTTTAGAAAGATATTGGTTATTTAAAAAAATGTTCTCTGTTTATAATAAAGAGCCAATGGCATGCAGCACAAAGTAGCTCAGATAGACTTTTGACTGCTAACACGAACATTGCCTTATGAATTCATTTATTTATTTTCCGATTTCTGTCTTATCAGCTGCTATCAACACAGATTTTGACCCGTGCTATGACAACAACATTCTTGACAACTCATGGAGAAGCACACTCAATCTCTGGTATCAATATGCACATGATGACACTCTAGTTGAATGGCATGGCTGGTATCGACTCTTCATTGATGGATCGAGTGCTCAGATGCCCGAGTGGTGTTTCAGTTACATGTTATGTGGAGGTTATAGTTCTCTGTGGCTTGGTGGCCCTCATCCTGAGATAGAAGATGGAGTCGTTACTCGTGAAGTCTACGGCTCTGTTAATGACCAGTGCAGTTACTACAGATCAGACCCCATTCAAGTCAAAGCTTGTCCTGGAAGTTATTATGTCTACAAAATTAAAAGGCCAAAGGTATTGATCCCAGCCCCTACATATTGTGCAGGTACAGTAATTCTTCTACATCTGTTACATGCTTATTATGAGCTAAATTTTGAGCTTTGATGTAACGACTGCATTTACAGACTTGCTAAAGAATAATGTATTTACAATGAAAAGGATTTGTGTTTGTTTTTGAAGAAATCTTAACACCTTTTTACTTTTCATAAAACAGTTGCTTTCACCACTCCAAGTGCTGACCCTTGCTACAACTATAACAGTCTAGATGAACCCCAGAGAGCCACCATCAGCCCACACTACGATAAATATTATTACTATGGAATATGTGATTATAATGTCAACTGGAACGGCTGGTACAGGTTGTTCTACTATGGTCAGAGTGTCCAGATGCCAGATTCATGTGTTGGTTATGGCATGTGTGGCACTCCTTCCCCACTGTGGCTCAACAGCCCTCACCCACAGCTAGAAGATGGAGTGGTCACTCGGCAAGTGTGCGTTTCCACATGGAATGACTGCTGTGGTCACAAATCTCATCCCATACGAGTCAAAGCTTGTCCAGGAAACTATTATGTGTATGAATTTGTCAGACCACCATTCTGCTCTGCATATTGTGCAGGTAGAGCATAAGTACTTCATATTTTTGTTTGAAAAGTGTTTCATGCATACATATATTTTACAGTTTGCTTATATTTTTCTTCACAGAAGTTAATGTCACACATACAACAACAAGATCAAATATTTCCTCAGGTATTTTAACAATTTAAACAAAAATAATGTAACTATGACATCACATGGTAACAGAACATTGAAACATTAGTAGCCAAATAGTATTTTATACCTTACACTATATGTGCTGTGATATATGTGGTATGTGAGCTTTATACCCAAAAAACAGTATACCATACAGTACACCATATTTTTCTGGCTATACCACTGTTGCAGGACCATTTTATCCATTTGGAGCTGGCGACACAGAGAATGATCGTTCTGATGATGGGATTTCACCAGTGATTTCCCTTCTACAACCATTTAGATTTTTTGGACAGACATATAACCAATTATATGTAAGTGAATCTGGTATTATTTTGTTTAAATCACCATGGCACTCATACTGAGTTACAAGTGATTTAACTTTTGAATGATCAAAATAGTTTTGCTCCCTCATTAATATAGCAAGTTTCAACACTTTAGTCCAGTGGTTCTCAAACCTGTCCTGGAGTACCCCCAGCCCTGCATATATTGTATGTCTCCCTCATCTATCACACCTGATTCAACTCATCAGATCATTAGTGGAGACTGCAAGACCTGAAGTGGGTTTGTCAGATATAAGGAGACGTACAAAATGTGCAGTGCTGGGGATACTTCATGGAGAGTTTTGAAAACCACTGCTTTAATCTATTTGTAACTCTTAACCTGTACCATATAAAGTTTAGGATAGTAAATGATGGCTGTGTTGCTGCTTGGTTGGATTTATTATTATTAAAAGTGTTGTGCATATTATAATACTTTATTTCAGATCAACAACAATGGATACTTGACTTTTGATTGGCCATGGTACAGCTACTTTCCATACCAGTTCCCAGGTTATGGTGGAGAAGACCTCATCGCTCCATTCTGGACAGATATTGATAACCGGGGCAATGGTTTTATTTCATATCGTCAGTACTCCTCTGGCAGTGTTCTTGCAGAGGCCACACAAGACATTAACCAATACTTCCCTGATTTGAGTTTTTCTGCTACTTGGGTCTTTGTTGCAACATGGGACAGAGTTGCATATTATCCATATTCAGGAACCGTAAGAAATCCAATCTGGTTTTGTAAAATCCTGTTCTTTTTTAATATCATATTTGATATTATAAAAATCAAAATTGATGTAACCCACCATAGAGTAAAATAATGCACATTGTATGATTACTGCTTTTTGTGATTTTTAGCAAACTTGTGTTGGCCAGCACATGATTTTTTAAATTTGTATTTTTCAGGAAACATCTTTCCAGGTGGTTTTGATTTCAGATGGGCATTTCTCATTTGTTTTGTTTAATTATGGAACAATTGCTCCAACTCAAAGATATGTACAGGTCTGCACTGATGTGACTAGTTGAAACTATTCCAATTTACTAACTGAAATAGAAACTAACATTTTCTTTTGGTCACTTATTGTAGGCTGGTTATGACACCATCAGCTCTACATACCACTTTTCAATTACTGGATCACTACAGTATAACATCACAAGCTTAACATACAGCAGCAATGTCAATGTGCCAGGCAGATGGGTCTTCAGAACAGATCATGGATCACGGGGTTGTCAGTTTAATGGTAAGGTTTTTCTGTCCTCTTAAACTAATTAAATTATTTGCAGTAACCCTCAATAGACACTTTTCATTTCACTTTAGCTTATTGGTAAACCTTTAAAAAAATCTTGTTAAAATAGTTTTAGGTGTTTGATCTCCTAACATACAACAATATTGAGTTCTAAGCAATGTGAAACAATACTTTATTGTAGGCATTCCAGTGCAGCTTGAAGACTCTTTCTGGAGTGATGCCACCTGCCAGCAGAGATGCACCTGCACCAGCAGTGGCCTCCAGTGTAGCCACGAGCCCTGCACTTACTCCCAAGCCTGCCGTCCAGCAGCCTTCCAATACTCTTGCCAGAACATTCAACGGCAAACCTGTACCATCTCTGGTGATCCTCACTACTACACCTTTGACTATCAGGTTTTTCACTTTCAAGGGACCTGCACTTATGTTCTCTCTGAGGTTAGCCGTTCTCTATAATTTATATGGGTTTCTGTTTATTTTTTGTATGAATCAGCTGGTAATCCTTGAAGTTTTATTTCAGGCTTGTGGCAATGGTTTGCCATATTATCGCATTGAGGGCAAAAATGAGCATCGGGGCAGCACGCATGTGTCATGGACACGGATGGTCAGAGTTTTTGTCTATGATGAAGTAATTGAACTGGTCAAGGATCACTATTATGAAGCGAGGGTTAGTATGACAATTTACTTTAATTGTCACTTGAAAGCAGCCTTCTGCTTATTATTCTAATTCCGTCTTTTTCTGAAATTGTCCAGGTTAGTGGAAGCTTTGCAGCAACGCCATTCACCCTCCGCAATGGCTCCATCCAGGTCTATCAATCAGGGTTTACCTTGGCCATCAGCACAGACTTTGGTCTGCTTGTTACATATGATGCATACAGCTACGTCAGCATCTCTGTACCTTATGACTATTTTAATTTCACCTGTGGTCTGTGTGGAAACTTTAATCTGCACCCCGAAGATGATTTCCGTTCACCCAGTGGTGAGATCTTGAGCTCAGATGTGGACTTTGCTAACAGCTGGAAGGTACAAAGTGACACAGATCCTGAATGCCATAATGTCAGGTGCACAGGTCTGGCTTGTGCTGTTTGTACCACAGATGAAATGACTTTGTACAGTGACAGCAGCCACTGTGGAATCCTGGAAGATGTTGTCGGCCCTTTTGTTGATTGCCACCCTGTTCATGCACCACAGACCTACATAGAGAATTGTGTGTATGATCTTTGCTTGGGAGGAGGGTACCAGCCCATTCTATGCCAGGCTCTCAATGTGTATGCTACTCAGTGCCAACAGCAGGGTGTACACCTTGGTCAATGGAGACAGCAGGGCTTCTGTGGTAGGTATCTTGTTGAGATCTTGTTGAGAAATCTCTGTTCAGACCGCATATTCTTGCTGTATGTTCTTTATTTTATTTCTCTATTTTCAGAAATTCAATGCCCTGTACACAGTCATTTTGAGCCTCAAGGAACAGGTTGTCCTGTGACTTGCAGTAATCCGTCTGCCCCAATGAACTGTCCCTTGCCCAGTCAGGAAAGCTGTATCTGTGATCCTGGGTACATCCTGAGCGCTGGAGAGTGTGTGCCTGAAGCAAACTGTGGCTGCATCTTTGAGGGCTTCTATTACGTTGAAGGACAGTCAGTGGTGTTGGATGGTGACTGTGGGAGACAGTGTGTGTGCAGCAGCATGTCGATGACCTGCCATGAGCACCAGTGTGGTCCAGCAGAGGTGTGTGGAGTCCATGATGGTGTGAGAGGCTGCAGACCCACTGGCTATGCTACCTGCTCGGTTGAAGACCTCGGGTCATATCACACCTTCGATGGACAAAGTTTCAGATACTCCGGAGCATGCGGATTGACCCTTACTAGGGTGATGGGGCCATCCCCACTACCACACTTTGTGCTGACGGTGGAGAAAGTACCCAGAGGCCTTCAAGACTTTTCCAGGGTTCTGAAGTTTGAGGCAGAAGGAATTCAGGTCACCATCGAAATGGGAGAGGGCAGCAATGTAAAGGTAAGGCACAATATGAAATCACTAAGCTGTTACTCAGTCCAAGAGCATAATTGCATTATTTTTCAAATTCATACGCTAGATGGAAAGTCTCCTGACACTGTTTATCACTCTTTTCAGGTGGATGGACAGATGGTCGGTCTGCCTGTCAGTGTTGGCTCTGGTCAAATCCGCATTTATCACAGCAGTGTGAGGGGTTTTGTTTTGGAAACAAACTTTGGGGTGACTGTAAGAGCTGACTGGCCGCACATTGTCCGAATTACGGCACCAAGCACATATAGTGGCACACTTGGAGGTCTGTGTGGGAACTTGAATGGAGACATTGCCGATGAGTTTTATACTCCAGATGCTGTCCTGTTAAATGACACTCAGCTGTTTGCGGACAGCTGGCGTGATGGTTCCCTATCAGCTCACTGTGAGGACCCAAATGACAGCTGGGAAACAGGACATTATCAGAACAGCAGCCAGTTCATTGAACATTGTAGCATAATGGCCAAGCATGATGGACCATTTGCTGAGTGCAGCAGAGCAACAGATCCTCAGCAACGGATAGCAGATTGCGTTCAGCTGCTGGAGCAGACACAAGGTGCCAGAGAGGCTCTATGTGAGGCTTTGCGAGGTTACACGCTACTTTGCCAACAGAATGGCATTGCAGTAGAAGAGTGGAGGATTGCCACCCACTGTGGTAAGCATCAAGTGTTGGATCTGCTGATCTACAACTGGATTTCATGAAGCTGAAATTTGCTTATCTTTTCTACCATTGTCATTATGCTTTTGTAATTCCAGATCCCAGCTGTCCAGCAAATTCCCATTATGTTGTATGCGGTACATCTTGTCCTGCATCCTGCCCCAGCCTCTCCTTTCCATTTCAGTGCACACTGCAGTGCCAGGAGGGATGCCAGTGTAATGACGGAAATGTGTTGAATGGAGATCGTTGTGTGCCTCCCGTGGGTTGTGGTTGCTACCACTCTGGGCGTTATCGGCAGGCTGGAGAGACGTTCTGGCATGGTGAAGAGTGCCAGTTCTTGTGTGTTTGTGATGGAATCACTGGAAATGTTCATTGCACACCATCTTCTTGCAGTGAGGTGGAGGTCTGCCATGTGTTGGACGGCGAGTACGGCTGCCATCCTCGGCCACACGCTCGTTGCTCTGCTTCAGGAGACCCCCACTACATGTCTTTTGATAAATCCTACTTTGACTTCCAGGGCACATGCCGCTATGTGCTAGCCACAGTATGTAATGACACTACTGGGCTTCCGCACTTCCAGGTGGATGCAAGGAACGAGGCATGGCATGGACTCCCAGTGTCAATTACTGTTGAAATTTTTGTCAATGTCTCTGGGCATCTTGTGCACATGTCACGGGACATGAACCGTTGGTTTACTGTTGAGGTAATCAAGCATTATAGGTGATATATAAAAACATAAATATTAATGATGAGTTTTCATGCCTTATTGTATTTAGTCATGTATCAGCAATATTGCCTGCTTAGCTTTAAAACAAGCTATTGGTTTATTCTCTTTTCTACAACAAATCTGCTCTTCAAACAATTTCCCTCTGGTATTACTCTGGAGAACACACCCAGAAGTGCACTTGTTTTCAAGCCTTATTGTATTTAGTCATTTATCAGCAATATTGGCTGCTTAGCTTTAAAACAAGCTATTGGTTTATTCTCTTTTCAATCAGGTTGATGGAGAGACCAGAAACCTCCCCATCCTGCTTGACTCTGGACGGGTGTCTGTGTACTCCAGCGCACAGTACATATTTGTATCAACTGACTTTGGTTTGAGCGTTGGTTATAGTGGCTCCTGGGCGGTGGACATCATCGTACCAGCGGACTACGGTGGTGTTACGTGTGGCATCTGTGGAAACTTCAACGGCCAGAGTAATGATGACTTCATGACTCCTTCAGGTGCTCTGGTGCGCTCAGCAGACCAGTTTGGAGCAAGTTGGAAGGTTGAGGACGAGCTGCCATGCAATGATGGGTGTGGAAACAATTGCCCTTTGTGCCAGGATCAGACAACCTCCCGTTCCCTGTGTGACATCATCAGGTCCAGTGAGGGCCCCTTTAGTTTCTGCCATGTTTATGCCGATCCTCAAGCCTACTTTGATGACTGTGTGTTCGATGTTTGCCTTTCTGGAAACCGTAATGATGTCCTGTGTCGCTCGATCCAAACCTATGCGAGTGCCTGTCAATCTAACAATGCCGTTATCTACCCCTGGAGAGAAAGCGCATCCTGTGGTGAGTGAGATAATTTCCGTTAGTGTGTACTTAACTTGAAAAATAGAATACATTTTTAAGACATGCTTGACATAAATACAAATGTTACATTTCCAGTCATAACCTGCCCAGAGAACAGCCACTATGAGTTGTGTGGCACAGACTGTGGTCATACTTGCGCCAGCAACATTGATGCTAGTTGTGAACACACCTGCTCAGAGGGATGTTTCTGTGATGATGGGTTGGTGAGGAGTGGAGGACTCTGTGCATCAGTAGAGCAATGTGGCTGCTTGCATACCGGATTCTACTTTAATGTAAGGACTGAAGCTCTCTTTTGACAAAGCTTTATTCGATTTCATTTATAAGATATCGGAGCCTTGTATATAGTATATCAATACTAAAACAACTCATATATACGTTGTTCTGGAAGTATAAAGTTCATTGTTTTGTGGTGTAATTTCTTAGGTTGGTGAGCAATTCTGGAATGAAGAATGTTCCCAACTCTGTGAATGTTTTGCTCCAAATGATTTGCGCTGCTCTGATTCAACATGCCCATCGACGATGGAGTGTACGGTCAGAAATGGACTTCGTGGCTGCTATGGTCAGTGCACGTGTTTAATATCTCTTATATTAACTTTTCTGAGTCGCATCACCTAAATGTTTGTGTTTACACACTAAGAAAATATTGTTGTGAGTTCCTGTGGAGAAAATGAATAGGAAAAACTCTACCAGAACCAAGACCACTGAACGAGTTGATGATCACTACTGTGTTCTACAGTCATATAAGTGTTGGCATGTAATAAAGAAACAATTTAATTTTATCTTTCTCTTTACAGAAGACAGCACCACACACATGACCACCACCAAATCAAGCATTCACTCAGGTATTTTGTAATGGTTTTTGTAATTTTGTGGTTTGTCCCAGTTGACAAGATGTTTCAAATCCTTATGGAGGCAATGAATAGAAAAGGTACTTCAGAACCAAGGCTGCTGAAAAGGTGGATGATGACTGCTGTGCTCTATTGGCATGTCTGAGTTGGTATATGGTAAAAAAAAAATTTGAATGTATTTTTCTCTTTACAGACGAGAGCACTACACACATTATCACCACCACATCAAGCCTTCCCTCAGGTATTTTCCATATACTTTTTGTAATTTTATGATTTGTCTCAGAGGTGATTGGATTGGTTTAGAACTCTAGAACTCTGTTGCACTCATTTTCACTGTTGCATTTTTTCTCTGTCTTTACAGAAGAGAGCACCACCTACATGACCACCACTAGATCAACCATTCCCTCAAGTATTTTTTAAACAATTTAGAAAAAAAACACATATTTGAATGACACATTGAATGAAAAGATGTCACGTGAACTGATATCAGTAATGGTGTTTTTTGATGTTTTTACTTATAAAATTCCATAGGTCTGTTTTAACCACTTGTAACTTTTTTTATTTTTTTTTGAGTAAGTCCAGTAAAACAAAAAGTCCTAATGCTCAATCTGTTATCGCAAAGATTGTTTTATTTAACAAAGGAAGCCAAGATATTATCTTCACCCCAGATGTGTGTTTTATCTATGCCTCAACTTTTGTCATTAATCCTGTTGTTCTCCTCTTAGGTGAAGGAGACCCCTGTCTTGAGCTCAGCTGCACTGAGAATGAACAGTGTGAAGAGAAACATGGTGTTTACGGCTGTTCCTGCAAGGAAAACCATCACAGATCTCAGCATGACTCCTTTGGTTGGACTCATTGCACAACATTTCAATGTTGTTTTAATGTTCATCATTGATTATATTTTTGTTTTTGACATTCTCTTGGATGTTTTCGCTCTCAGATTTCATTGAAACCTGTGAAAGCAGCTCTGGCTCCATGTCTCTGTCTCGCTGTCAGCTTTTTGAGGCTGGTTTTCCTTCTGACATCTTACACCTCAATGACCCCAACTGCAGAGGAACAGTCCGGAATGGCAGAGTGGAGTTCTATTTTGACAACAATGACCACATCTGTGGCACAAATCTTGTGGTAGGATTCATTATGTACATCTTTGAATGGTCAAAATAACAACAAATCATTTTATTTTATTTATTTGTTTTGTAAATCATACTTTAAAAAGTCCCTTAAAGTACAAATATTCAAATAATATGTCCATACAGGCCAATGGCACCCACTTCATCTATAAGAACTTTATTGTGGGGGAGCCAAAATTAGTTGGGCATCTCATCAGCAGGAAAAGAATTCTGAAGCTTCCTTTCAGCTGCGTTTACTCACAAACCCAAATACTTTCCATGGACATCAACCCTCTGGAGAGGTGGGGCACACTGACTTTATCCAACTTACGGAATGAACTATTAATTATACTTATTTGTAGTTGACACATATCATGTAAAATTATTTCAACAGCACTGTGCACATGAACCTTCCTGCTGGTCAAGGGACATATCAGGTCAGGATGATTCCATATCAGGATGCCGAATTCTCCCACCCCTTCGCTGGTAGTGTGAACGCAGAGCTGAGCAAGCGGATTTTTGTGGACGTTGGTGTTGATGGAGTTGACAGCCGTCAGTTTGCTTCAGTGATTGACACATGTTGGGCTACACCTGTGAACGATCCTCATTACCCTCTCCGCTGGGACCTCATCGTTGATGGGCAAGTCCATGTTTTTGTTTGGTTTGTCTTCACTTAGCGCTATCTAAAAAATAAATTTATGTTTATTTACTTACCCTCATATCTTTCCAAACCTTAAATTGTACAATACTTGAACATAGTTAACCTAGTAAATCATTTTAGTTTTTTGTTATCTTTATAATATCTTTATTATACTGTTCCAAAATGCTCAGGTGTCCCAATCCTAATGATGATACAGTGGAGTTGCTGCAAAATGGTGTTTCTACATCCAGCCGTTTCTCCTTCGAGATGTTTATATTCACTGCAGACTCCACCAAGGTTTACCTGCACTGTGCTGTTCACCTTTGCCTTCTGACAGACAATCACTGCTCAGTGGTGAGTGTACAAATTAATGTACAAGTAATAAAACCTTTCAGATTTTTCTTGTGGACATGGTCATATAATTGTTGTTATTAGTAAATGTTGTCAGTTTTCTTTAAGTAAAAGATACTTTTGAGCGACGGTCAGTGGAGAAAGATGCTATTTGTTTCCAATTGCGATAAACCACCAGTAGGGGCTGATGGGGCCATGCTGACTAGCAAAATCTCAACCCCTTTGGCTGATACGACTGATGATAACTTAAACTGACACAAATTGGTTGTCTTTTCATCTGTCTTTCAGCACTGTGACTCTGAACACCACCATAGAGCGGGCAGATCTGTGGATTTCCATGACAGTACTTCCATATCCCTTGGTCCATTGATGTGGTCTGATGGTAACAAAGGTAACTTATGAAACAAAACAACAACAAAAAGAGAATTCAATTTAATTCAACAATATCACATTAAAAAAAAAGAGTGTTGTAGTTCCACAACCTTCACATACTCTGGTCTGGAACACAGTGGATGCATAGGAATTATAAAAAAAAAAAAAACAGTAAAAAGTGCTGTTAAGTAAATATCAGCACTCGTGAAGTGCTGCAATCAACTGACTGCTGTATAATTTCTGTTCACAGATACGCCGATGCCACGCCAAGTGCTAGTATCCAGGGCTCCATGTCTGTTGGGTTCTCTGACTATATCACTTATTTCTCTGATGAGTCTCCTGATATTCTGCTAGGATATTTCCACTGACAATCAACCTAATGTTTTAACACATCTATTCTTATATTTTTATTATATCTCTTTCTCGATGAATGTGACACTGATGCCAAACTGTTACAAGCTTTCTATAAATGTGACCTTTGGGTGATTGTTGAAAATCACAACCTTTAAACTCTTTTATAAATCAAACAGTCTTATTACTATTGTGAGGATAAAGCATATTAAATAATGAGATAAAACAAATCACAATAAACTGATTTTCTCTGTGCTTTGGTGACATATTTGTCATTTATGTGTGTGTGTGATTTTGTTTTTACTATTGTTTGTTACAATGTAGTTAGTTCAGCTATTATACTGAGTCAGGCTTAGGCTACATTCTATCATAAACCATCTCAAACCAAATCAGCTATACACTCACACAGACATTTTATGGGCCAAAGCTGTTTTGCAGCGTTTTTTTCTTCTTCTTCTGACCTAGTCATACATATTACTGGAATAGAAACTTTTCTTAGTGTTCTTGTGTTAACAGAGATGACTGTTTTCTCTTCATTCTTTACTGATACAAACAAGTTTTTACTGATTTCTTGTATATTTGTAATTTTACTGAAAAAATGCACTGTACATAAGAAACCTTCAGATAAAATTGATGAATTTAGAATTCATCAGCATAATGATTTAATCATTTCGCAGACTCATTTGTTAATACTAACATGAAGTACCTCTGATTCTTTACAAATTTGGCAGTTTGAATTTACTAGGCAAATGCAGGAAACAAATGCAAGGGAACAAATATCGAAAGAGACCTTCATGCTATTGACATTCAAAGCTTTAGTCTGTGTATTATTCTTGCTTGCACATTAAAGTTGGAATTGTGTACTGACGAATACTGTTAGCTCCTGATACAAGTTAGATTGTTTGTGATTTTCTCATTTGTAAGTTGCTTTGAAAAAAGTTTGCTCAATAAATCAAGCTAAACTGCAGCAGTGCCATAAAAAATAACAACTGCTGCTAACACACTTGTTCTATAAGATAAATAGGACTCTGTACAAACAACACATGCCTATTGTTAGGATAAAAGAAAAACACCAGCTAGATTGTGAAATTAAGTGTCTTATACCAGCACTGCATGTTTGGTTGGAAAAAATAGATTTCACAAACAAAGTGATCATGCATCCCTTGCATTAAGCACAGGGTACATATATGTCATTCTACTTTAAAATGTCAAAAGTCACCATTTTCTAAACTCAGAAAGGTTAATTAGTAGACTGAAGAATCTGTCAAAACACATACCAAACCATACCATAATATGCTGTTGGGTGGGGAGAATTTATGGTATGTCTAAGATATGAAAAAAAAAAAAAACTTGTTTGAAGTATTGCTAAGCAAAAATAAAAATAACTCCTAGGTCCAACCATGTTCTGCCTACCATTTAAAAATGATAAGACTGTAAAACCTGCAGTTCAACATCACTGTATTTAGTTTGAACTGTTGAAGAGACAATCACCCTAATAGGCCTATACGCAGCAGCAGCATTTAATCTCAGGTTAAATTCATCTCATCTGGCTCCACTCATTCTTTCAGTCATCTTTTGATATAAATTATTATACAGCAACGTTTTTGTGATGTTGTTTATTTTCTCTTTACTTTTAATCGTTGTATACTGATACAAATTATGTTACTGACAATCACTGCTCAGTGGTGAGTGTACAAATTAATGTACAAGTAATAAAACCTTTCAGATTTTTCTTGTGGACATGGTCATATAATTGTTGTTATTAGTAAATGTTGTCAGTTTTCTTTAAGTAAAAGATACTTTTGAGCGACGGTCAGTGGAGAAAGATGCTATTTGTTTCCAATTGCGATAAACCACCAGTAGGGGCTGATGGGGCCATGCTGACTAGCAAAATCTCAACCCCTTTGGCTGATACGACTGATGATAACTTAAACTGACACAAATTGGTTGTCTTTTCATCTGTCTTTCAGCACTGTGACTCTGAACACCACCATAGAGCGGGCAGATCTGTGGATTTCCATGACAGTACTTCCATATCCCTTGGTCCATTGATGTGGTCTGATGGTAACAAAGGTAACTTATGAAACAAAACAACAACAAAAAGAGAATTCAATTTAATTCAGCAATATCACATTACAAAAAAAAGAGTGTTGTAGTTCCACAACCTTCACATACTCTGGTCTGGAACACAGTGGATGCATAGGAATTATAAAAAAAAAAAAAACAGTAAAAAGTGCTGTTAAGTAAATATCAGCACTCGTGAAGTGCTGCAATCAACTGACTGCTGTATAATTTCTGTTCACAGATACGCCGATGCCACGCCAAGTGCTAGTATCCAGGGCTCCATGTCTGTTGGGTTCTCTGACTATATCACTTATTTCTCTGATGAGTCTCCTGATATTCTGCTAGGATATTTCCACTGACAATCAACCTAATGTTTTAACACATCTATTCTTATATTTTTATTATATCTCTTTCTCGATGAATGTGACACTGATGCCAAACTGTTACAAGCTTTCTATAAATGTGACCTTTGGGTGATTGTTGAAAATCACAACCTTTAAACTCTTTTATAAATCAAACAGTCTTATTACTATTGTGAGGATAAAGCATATTAAATAATGAGATAAAACAAATCACAATAAACTGATTTTCTCTGTGCTTTGGTGACATATTTGTCATTTCTGTGTGTGTGTGATTTTGTTTTTACTATTGTTTGTTACAATGTAGTTAGTTCAGCTATTATACTGAGTCAGGCTTAGGCTACATTCTATCATAAACCATCTCAAACCAAATCAGCTATACACTCACACAGACATTTTATGGGCCAAAGCTGTTTTGCAGCGTTTTTTTCTTCTTCTTCTGACCTAGTCATACATATTACTGGAATAGAAACTTTTCTTAGTGTTCTTGTGTTAACAGAGATGACTGTTTTCTCTTCATTCTTTACTGATACAAACAAGTTTTTACTGATTTCTTGTATATTTGTAATTTTACTGAAAAAATGCACTGTACATAAGAAACCTTCAGATAAAATTGATGAATTTAGAATTCATCAGCATAATGATTTAATCATTTCGCAGACTCATTTGTTAATACTAACATGAAGTACCTCTGATTCTTTACAAATTTGGCAGTTTGAATTTACTAGGCAAATGCAGGAAACAAATGCAAGGGAACAAATATCGAAAGAGACCTTCATGCTATTGACATTCAAAGCTTTAGTCTGTGTATTATTCTTGCTTGCACATTAAAGTTGGAATTGTGTACTGATGAATACTGTTAGCTCCTGATACAAGTTAGATTGTGATTTTCTCATTTGTAAGTTGCTTTGAAAAAAGTTTGCTCAATAAATCAAGCTAAACTGCAGCAGTGCCATAAAAAATAACAACTGCTGCTAACACACTTGTTCTATAAGATAAATAGGACTCTGTACAAACAACACATGCCTATTGTTAGGATAAAAGAAAAACACCAGCTAGATTGTGAAATTAAGTGTCTTATACCAGCACTGCATGTTTGGTTGGAAAAAATAGATTTCACAAACAAAGTGATCATGCATCCCTTGCATTAAGCACAGGGTACATATATGTCATTCTACTTTAAAATGTCAAAAGTCACCATTTTCTAAACTCAGAAAGGTTAATTAGTAGACTGAAGAATCTGTCAAAACACATACCAAACCATACCATAATATGCTGTTGGGTGGGGAGAATTTATGGTATGTCTAAGATATGAAAAAAAAAAAAAACTTGTTTGAAGTATTGCTAAACAAAAATAAAAATAACTCCTAGGTCCAACCATGTTCTGCCTACCATTTCAAAATTATAAGACTGTAAAACCTGCAGTTCAACATCACTGTATTTAGTTTGAACTGTTGAAGAGACAATCACCCTAATAGGCCTATACGCAGCAGCAGCATTTAATCTCAGGTTAAATTCATCTCATCTGGCTCCACTCATTCTTTCAGTCATCTTTTGATATAAATTATTATACAGCAACGTTTTTGTGATGTTGTTTATTTTCTCTTTACTTTTAATCCTTGTATACTGATACAAATTATGTTACTGTTGCAGTGAAGATGTAGATTTTATTAATATGTGCCAAAAAGAAGGTTACAATCCTGGGTTTCACTTTATTTTGATGGTCCCTTTAATGCATTCTGTTGACTATAAGTAATGTTGCACCTACACATCTACTAACTCTCATTAGAGTGTTAGTAGAGTATTTGTAGTCATGGTAGGGTTAGGGTTACAATAAGTTGACATGTACTTGCAAAGTTACATATGGTCTAGAATGTCTTTTGGGAGACCAGCACAATAAATAGTTAGCAGATATGAAGCAGACAGTTTACTAATACTCTAATGAGAGTTAGGTGGCATGTAGCTGCAACATTACTTATTGTCAACAGAATGTTCAAAAGGCACCATCAAAATAAAGTGTTACCCAATCCTGTCTGTGTTTAGAAATCATTTTCTAAACAGCACAAAATTGGGCAGAATAACAAAATTATACAAATAATTTACATATTGGCATATGTTATAAGTTCGGTGTAGTTGTGAAGCAATATAATCAGTGTCTCGATACTATTACTTTTAGCGATACTATCAGTTCATTACTACTAGTTTTTATTGCCGCCGAGAGGAAACATGTCTATGCGCTGTATGCAATAGATCACACTGATATGTAATATACGACAATTTTATGATAGATATATTATAAGTAAGGTTTTGCAGCACATGATTTGCTTGACAGGATTAGATGAAAGCTCCTCCCAAACTTTAGATTAGAATTTAGAATATTACGTTCAACCTCGATAGTGTTATGTTATGAAGAATATATATATATATATTTTTTCAGATCAGTTTTACGTCTTCATGAGCAAAAATTAGGTTTCTAATCTTATTTTGTGTGACACTACTGCTGCTGAATAACGGTAAGTGTCACATCTATAAAAAATGCCAACCTGTGGCCAAGAATTGTCACACTATTAAATAAGTGAACTGACAAGATGCTTTTGTATTTAACAGGTGAAAGAATCGAAGGACAAACGTCAGGTAGGTTAATCATTATACTTGGGGGTCTGCTTCATCATGAATTATAATCCTTCAGTTCTTCCCCTTTAAGTAAAATATATTCCTTCAAAACAATTTGCGGCTCAAGGTACTGTATCAGGGTTTTGTATTCACAAAATGCTCAACATAACCTCTAATCAGTTTTGCTGTCTTTATGTATTAAGTCAATTTCGTCTTAAAGCACTTAAAACTCAAAAACATTCTTGTCAATGTCAAGATGCTCAGTAATCTTAAAAATATTAAATCGAAATTATATCGTCACTATGCTTCCTGGCCATTCATCTATTGGCAAATCAAGCTGCAAATTTTTTTCCCCAGAAATTATAATTAACAGTTTGTTAAATTTGTGCCTCTCTATCAACTGTCACATTTTGTCTCTTGACACTATTTTCTTAGATACCACAACATCCAGCACTGACCCATGCTCTGAATATACGGTTCTGGATATTATTTAGTTTTTTAAATCAAATAAATGCAGCCTTGGTGAGCATAAGAGACTTCTTTCTGAAACATGAACAAATCTTAGATCTCTGTATTAAAGTTTAATATTAGTTTTCATTATATATATTTTTTTATCATTATTATGAAATATGCCTACTTTTAGCCAGTTAGACTTGAGATGCTCATGCTACATTATTGTGCATTTAGGATATAATACTGAATCAAATTTGCACTGAAAATTGTAGGGCAAATTCACTAACATTCACACCACTTCAAAGTGTGGTATTTCAGTGCAAAACTCATGCAGCTTTTTCAACAAGCACATGAAATCCAGTTTAACCATGTGCAAAATGCACTGAAATAGTGCTGCGCAATGCATAATCATTTCTTTACTGAATCCAGTGGAAAAACAATGCAAATAAACACTGTCACCAGTCAATCTCAACGACGAGCTAACGATATTTTTCTTTCTTATCAGTTGCTTTCAACAGCCTCAGCAATGATCGTTGTTACAGCTATCAGTCTCTGGATCGTCCCTGGAGAGCCACGAATGAAAGAGGAACATTCATGTGTGATGAATATTTCTCCATGAACGGCTGGTACAGATTTTTCTACAATGGAATGGACATCCGAATGCCAGAGAGCTGTGTTGGTTTGTACAGCTGTAATGGATTATACAGTCTGTGGCTCAATGGTCCTCATCCTCAGATAGAAGATGCAGTGGTGACCATAGAGGTCTGTGGGACTGATGATTCAGGCTGCTGTGAATTTGTTGCTGTACCCATCAGGGTCAAAGCCTGTCCAGGCAATTACTACGTGTATGAATTAGCAAAACAATCCCGGTGTACAAGTTACTGTATAGGTACAGTTTTTAAATAGCCTTTGGATTATTTCTTTAAATGTGTCTTTATTGTTTATGTCGTCTTCAAATTGCTTCCTTTCAGATGTCAGCACTATATCACCGAAACTGCTTCTGTTACAACTTCAGCTGTGACCGCATTCGACATGATTTTGCGTAGGTTGACATAAGGTCAAATTCATTCAATTCCCAGTTGAGTCGATAAAATGTGTCTAAAACCTAATTGGGGCTCTTTAAATTTTCATTAGAATTTTGAAAGAGTTATATCAATTTTTGTAACTATAACAGTCATGTGGAATATGTATTGATTCTCAATGATTGTTTCTGTTGTTTGTTCTCAACAGCTGTAACCGACACAGATGACGACCCATGCAATAACTACAGCATTTTTGACGACCAAAATAGAAGCCCAAATGATTTCTTTTTTTATCATAATACTATAAATGGATATGATGACACTCGTGTTGAATGGGATGGCTGGTATCGACTCTTTATTAATTGATCGAGTGCTCAGATGCCCGAGTGGTGTTTCAGTTATATGTTATGTGGAGGTTATAGTTCTCTGTGGCTTGGTGGCCCTCATCCTCAGCCAGAAGATGGAGTTGTTACTCATGAAGTCTACGGCTCTGATTACGAACGGTGCAGTTACTACAGATCAGACTCAATCCAAGTCAAAGCTTGTCCTGGAAATGACTATGTCTACAAACTTATAAGGCCAGATCGAATCATCCCAGCCCCTGCATATTGTGCAGGTACAGTCATTCTCCTTCATATTATACAACAGCAAGGCATGCTGTCACACTATAAAATTATAATTTGTCAGCAACATTTGAACAATGTTATTTCAATATTAGATTATCTTATTTTAATATTTTCAGTTTTAGAAATGTTATGTTTTTTGTCTTTTTTGTTTGTCATTTTAGTTTTATATATATATATATACAGTATA
>NW_015655572.1:698579-723027 GCF_001515625.1 Sinocyclocheilus rhinocerous | reverse complement strand
ATATATATATATAGTTTTAGTAATGTTAGTACTTCAACTTATTTCAGGTATTTATATTATATATTCCTTCCATTTAATTTCAATTAATGAAAATAACAATTAGTTAACAATAAAAACACTGATTTGAACAGTAAAACAATTATTAAACTCACAACAATTCAGGAAACACCAAAATATAAACAGTAAATATCAGTCCATTGTTTTGACAGTAATGTTAGTACTTCAACTTATTTCAGGTATTTATATTATAGTTATATTCCATTTAATTTCAATTAATGAAAATAACAATTAGTTAACAATAAAAACACTGATTTGAACAGTAAAACAATTATTAAACTCACAACAATTCAGGAAACACCAAAATATAAACAGTAAATATCAGTCCATTCATTGTTTTGACCAATACTTATTGTAAATTATGAAGTGTGTAAAATTGTATATAAAACTAAGGAGCTACTAAAGTAACATCTGAGTGTGCATGTTATCATTTCTGGCTTATGTATATTTGATCCTGCTTTCTCAAGGCAAACACATCATTTTTTTGTAGGCACATAAAAATGCATTGAGTATACACAAAAGTCTTGGTGTTTGAAAACAATTTACAAAACCACTGCTGGAGCAAATACACATCTGTGTACAAAACCACACTACTGATACATAGACCGTGTGACAACTAGCAACTTGCTGTGAGTAACAAATAACTATGTACTCTCTTTCATTTTCCTTAACAGTTCTTCTCACCAGTCCACCAGGTTTTGACCCCTGCTACAGTTATTAGAGTCTGGATGAGCCATGGTGGGCAAATACTATTCCTGTGATCGGTGGTCCGACTAATTCAAGATGTGATTATAATGTCAACTGGAACGGCTGGTACAGGTTGTTCTACAATGGTCAGAGTGTCCAGATGCCAGAGTCATGTGTTAGTAGAGACATGTGTCTTCTCTCCCACTTTGTCTCAACGACCCTCACTCACAGTTAGAAGATGGAGTGGTCACACGACAAGTCTGTGGTTCCGCATGGAATGACGGCTGTGGTTACAGATCTCCTCCCATACGAGTCAAAGCTTGTCCAGGAAACTATTATGTGTATGAGTTTGTCAGACCACTATTGTGTGCAGCTTACTGTGCAGGTAGACAGATTGTGTTGTGTTCCTTTTAATATATATAATATAACAAAAATAATTTAAAAAGATTGACAGTATTGTATAATTATTTGTCCCAGACCTTACCCAGACATCAGTGTACACAACAGCAACAGAGGCAATCCCACTCACAGAATCCAGTGGTAAAGTATTTCATGTTAGCTTGTGATGGTACTATAAGCTGTAAGTGCTTGTGAAACATCTGTCGGCTGTAGGACTATTTCAATTGCTGCAGAACATTTGTGAACAACTTGAAGTTTGCTCCAGCTTTTGTCATTAATCCTGTTGTTCTCCTCTTAGGTGAAGGAGACCCCTGTCTTGAGCTCAGCTGCACTGAGAATGAACGGTGTGAAGAGAAACATGGTGTTTACGGCTGTTCCTGCAAGGAAAACCATCACAGATCTCAGCATGACTCATTTGGTTAGACTCATTCTACAACTACATTTCAATGTTGTTTCAATGATTATACAGTATTTTTGTTTTTGACATTCTCTTGGATGTTTTCTCTCTCAGATTTCATTGAAACCTGTGAAAGCAGCTCTGGCTGCTGTCTCTGTCTCGCTGTCAGCTTTTTGAGGCTGGTTTTCCTTCTGACATCTTACACCTCAATGACCCCAACTGCAGAGGAACAGTCCGGAATGGCAGAGTGGAGTTCTATTTTGACAACAATGACCACATCTGTGGCACAAATCTTTGAATGGTCAAAAGAACAACAAATCATTTTATTTTATTTATTTATTTTGTAAATCATACTTTAAAAAGTCCCTTAAAGTACATATATATTCAAATAATATGTCCCTCCAGGCTAATGGCACCCACTTCATCTATAAGAACTTTATTGTGGGGGAGCCAAACTCAGCTGGACATCTCATCAGCAGGAAAAGAATTCTGAAGCTTCCTTTCATCTGTGTTTACTCACAAACCCAAACACTCTCCATGAACATCAACCCTCTGGAGAGGTGAGACTCACCTATTATGAAGAATAAATCAATTGTAAATATCTCTTATTTCAACAGCACTGTGCACATGAACCTTCCTGCTGGTCAAGGGACATATCAGGTCAGGATGATTCCATATCAGGATGCTGAATTCTCCCACCCCTTCGCTGGTAGTGTGAACGCAGAGCTGAGCAAACAGATTTTTGTGGACGTTGGTGTTGATGGAGTTGACAGCCGTCAGTTTGCTTCAGTGATTGACACATGTTGGGTTACACCTGTGAACGATCCTCATTACCCTCTCCGCTGGGACCTCATCGTTGACATGTATGCTGTGTGTTAATTTAGTTTAATTTAATTAAAAACTTAATGAAATTTAATTTACTTGTTTATATATATGTATATTTTTTATGCATTTTTAATGTAAGGTGTGCAAACAGTGCATTTTTAATGTTTTTTATCTTTTATTTATTGAACATGAATTAATTTTTACAATTTTCATGAGAACTTATATTTAAAGCAACAACTTGTATTTCGTTTATATAACTTAACCAAAATAAAAGTTAATTAATTATTTTTTTTACATTTGTTTTTAATTCAGTTTAAAATTTCACAACACTGAAAACACTGACAATTTTCAGAAACACTGATTTCTTTATTGTCCATATTTTTAAAACTGCCAAACACATAACAAAACTTTTAAACCTTACTCAAAACAGAAAATATAAGAAATAATAAGCTATAATATATTAATTAAACTAAAACAACTCTGCAGTGCATACAACAACAGAGGCAATCCCTCTTACGGGATACATTCTTATTGTTTTACGGTATATTTTATTAGATATCTCAGATTTCTTTTTTGATTTAATTATTATCATTATGAATATTCTCAGGTGTCCCAGTCCAAATGACAAAGTGGAGCTTCTGCAGAATGGTGTTTCCACATCCAGCCGTTTCTCCTTTAGCGTGTTTATCTTCATTTCAAACTCCACAAAGATTTGCCTGCACTGTGCTGTTCACCTTTGCCTTCTGACAGACAATGACTGCTCAGTGGTGAGTGTACAAATCCTGTCACAACATCAAATGTTTAAGGAGTACACTTACACCTAATGGATACTTGTGGCTGTCTTCTGCTGATGATGTTTGTGACAAAGATGATAATTATTTGATGACATAAACTGACATATGACCTGAATGTCCTGTTTTTTTAAAAATCTTTTACTTTTAGCACTGTGACTCTGAACACCACCACAGAGAGGTCAGATCTCTGGACTTCCGTGACAGTACTTCCATATCTGTTGGTCCTTTGATGTGGTCTGATGGTAACAAAGGTGATTTATGGAATTAAAATAACAAAACAGTTGGATCACAAATCATACTTTGCATTCCCTCTTCATAGGTGTGCAGGTCTCAAACCAAGTCTGCTCCAAGTCTGTGTGCTTCTCTGATGATTTTTACTCATTTCTATGAGAAGTGTTCTGATATTCTTCTAGAATGTTCCCACTAATAATAATTTTAAGAATTCTCCCTGTAATCTATGTTTGATTAATTTAGCAGTGGTGCCATATTCACTTTACTGTATGTAATTTGAACTTCCTTATGTAAAAAATATCATTGCTGAACTGAGTTTATTTTAACATAGTTTACTCATATGGTTTACTCACAAACCCAAACACTCTCCATGAACATCAACCCTCTGGAGAGGTGAGACTCACCTATTATGAAGAATAAATCAATTGTAAATATCTCTTATTTCAACAGCACTGTGCACATGAACCTTCCTGCTGGTCAAGGGACATATCAGGTCAGGATGATTCCATATCAGGATGCTGAATTCTCCCACCCCTTCGCTGGTAGTGTGAACGCAGAGCTGAGCAAACAGATTTTTGTGGACGTTGGTGTTGATGGAGTTGACAGCCGTCAGTTTGCTTCAGTGATTGACACATGTTGGGTTACACCTGTGAACGATCCTCATTACCCTCTCCGCTGGGACCTCATCGTTGACATGTATGCTGTGTGTTAATTTAGTTTAATTTAATTAAAAACTTAATGAAATTTAATTTACTTGTTTATATATATGTATATTTTTTATGCATTTTTAATGTAAGGTGTGCAAACAGTGCATTTTTAATGTTTTTTATCTTTTATTTATTGAACATGAATTAATTTTTACAATTTTCATGAGAACTTATATTTAAAGCAACAACTTGTATTTCGTTTATATAACTTAACCAAAATAAAAGTTAATTAATTATTTTTTTTACATTTGTTTTTAATTCAGTTTAAAATTTCACAACACTGAAAACACTGACAATTTTCAGAAACACTGATTTCTTTATTGTCCATATTTTTAAAACTGCCAAACACATAACAAAACTTTTAAACCTTACTCAAAACAGAAAATATAAGAAATAATAAGCTATAATATATTAATTAAACTAAAACAACTCTGCAGTGCATACAACAACAGAGGCAATCCCTCTTACGGGATACATTCTTATTGTTTTACGGTATATTTTATTAGATATCTCAGATTTCTTTTTTGATTTAATTATTATCATTATGAATATTCTCAGGTGTCCCAGTCCAAATGACAAAGTGGAGCTTCTGCAGAATGGTGTTTCCACATCCAGCCGTTTCTCCTTTAGCGTGTTTATCTTCATTTCAAACTCCACAAAGATTTGCCTGCACTGTGCTGTTCACCTTTGCCTTCTGACAGACAATGACTGCTCAGTGGTGAGTGTACAAATCCTGTCACAACATCAAATGTTTAAGGAGTACACTTACACCTAATGGATACTTGTGGCTGTCTTCTGCTGATGATGTTTGTGACAAAGATGATAATTATTTGATGACATAAACTGACATATGACCTGAATGTCCTGTTTTTTTAAAAATCTTTTACTTTTAGCACTGTGACTCTGAACACCACCACAGAGAGGTCAGATCTCTGGACTTCCGTGACAGTACTTCCATATCTGTTGGTCCTTTGATGTGGTCTGATGGTAACAAAGGTGATTTATGGAATTAAAATAACAAAACAGTTGGATCACAAATCATACTTTGCATTCCCTCTTCATAGGTGTGCAGGTCTCAAACCAAGTCTGCTCCAAGTCTGTGTGCTTCTCTGATGATTTTTACTCATTTCTATGAGAAGTGTTCTGATATTCTTCTAGAATGTTCCCACTAATAATAATTTTAAGAATTCTCCCTGTAATCTATGTTTGATTAATTTAGCAGTGGTGCCATATTCACTTTACTGTATGTAATTTGAACTTCCTTATGTAAAAAATATCATTGCTGAACTGAGTTTATTTTAACATAGTTTACTCATATGAGTGAAGTGAAGTGACATGTGGCTAAGTATGGTGACCCATACTCGGAATTCGGAACACACAGCAGTGAACACACACACACCGTGAACACACACCCGGAGCAGTGGGCAGCCATTTTTTGCTGCGGCACCCGGGGAGCAGTTGGGGGTTCGGTGCCTTGCTCAAGGGCACCTCAGTCGTGGTATTGAAGGTGGGAGAGAGCACATTCACTCCCCCCACCTACAATCCCTGCCGGTATGAGACTCGAACCCGCAACCTTTGGGTTACGAGTCCGACTCTCTAACCATTAAGCCACAACTTCACCATAGACTCGCCCATGAGATGGAATATACACAATTTTATGTTTAAATAAACTGATTAAACTGCTTTCTGTTTGGTATGTGTGAGTTCAAAACACTTTATGTTTTTATTCATGAGCCAGTAGTTATTAAACTTATTAGTTTAGGCTTTATCTCACGTCAAGTTTAAAGGGGTCATATGATGCTTTTTTAAAGATCATTATTTTGTGTATTTGGTCTAACAGAATATGTTGACATGCTTTAATGTTCAAAAAACACATTATTTTTCAAATACTGTACATTATTGTAGGTCCTCTATTTAACTTTGATAAAGAATATCTCTTTGGTTTTGAGACTTTAGTCTTTGCAACTTTAGGGATCTTATCTATGCAAGAACAGCTTGTAACACTCCAAAGAGAAAGGAAAACTTGAAATTGCATCATATGACCCCTTTAAAAATAAACCAAATATGTAACATATTTTATTTCAGCTAGTTGCCAAGACAACGTATTTTTTATTTTCATTTAGTTAATTTTAATGTATTAAAAAAGAAAACCTAAAACTAAACCTGAGATAAAAGTTAAGGAAAACTATATTTTAAAAATGAAAACATTAATGCAGAAATGCATTTCTTTTGCAATGTAGTTTTGCTGCATATTTTATTTTTTCTTGTTGCAAACAAAACAGAAACATGCTGTATTTTATCCTGCATTTAAATCCTTATACACTATAAATAGTAAAACAAGAAGTGTCAGATTATGCATTATTTGGTTCAGTGGAACCTAAAGATCATCTTTCAACAGCAACATCTCCTGTCAACATTGTTCACATGCCAATAAGCCACTCATGCCATCATTTCCTCATACATATGTCCTTATACTGAAGATTGTGTGTATTTTTTCATGCCCAAGCTTACAGTATGCTTGGAGCAAGCCTGGGTGAAGTGTCTTGCTCAAGGGCTCAGTGGTGATGGATCATGCTCATGACTTGCACCTTGGACGTGATCTTGCAACCTTCAGGTTATCAGTCAGACATTTTGCCTGAGGATCTGGTAAAAAAACAAAACAAACAAAATCTAAACCCAATAGTGCCGTTAACACACGCACACACACACACACACACACACACACACACAAAACTAAAACTACTGAAATACCCAAACTAACATTAAAAGTAAAATATAATACACAAAATATAAAAACTGGAAAATTTTGCAGTCCACCACTTGAGAACCACTGACAGTAATCATTATACAGCATTTCTTTCTAAACAGCAGATGCATAGGAATTCTGAAATGTCACAAGAAAAGAAAAGAAAAACTGATTTAGGTGTTGATTAGAAACTATGTTTCCAGACAGTATATCTTCTCAATAAATGTGCAGATAACCCTCATTTGATAACACCTGCTCAAAAAATCCCAAATTGATCAAGTTACTTTAAAACTGTAACGCTACTAATGAAGTTTACGTCACAGAATTGTGTTTTCATTCAGTTTGACTCAACCCTAAATGATTTTGTATAAACATGGTTATTCTGCCATTCTCCAAATTCTAATATACAGTAGTTATCAATATCACAAAACAGTTATGTAATGTGATTTTGAAATAGCTGTTTATGTGTTTATTCACTCAATAATAAGAAACAAAAGAAAGAAGAAAAAAACTGTTAAGGGTAGCTATGAGATGTTAAAAAGAAATTTGTGGCATCGATGCGTCAACCTCATGCCTCTTGAATATCACAAAATTTGTTAGTCCTGTTGCTTCCAAATATTACTTAACTTCAGTTCAGGTTTGTTTGCTCTTTGACACATTTATCAGGATGCTATATCTCTTCTTAATTCTTCTCTATTTCTCTCTTATTCTTAATTCAGGTTAGAATATTCAGGCACTAAATGATCTATTCTAATTAGAAGGGTTATTAAACAGATAAGCATGATCTGTAACCTAAAGCAAGCTTGAATTTTTCAGCAGGAGTAGGAAAGTGTTCCACCTTGTGGCTCTTTGGATAAATGCAAACTGTTTATACTTGAGGTGCTTTTATATCACACTTTTTATGGTTGCATTTTTTTTCAGTGAACTCCTGTCAACAGCTTTTTGTCTACTGTGATTCAATTCAAAGGCTATGTATAGGCCTAATGTACAAATGTAGGCCTATGCGTGTCATGAGATACACATACATTTGTATGTAGGGCATTAGGATGTTTGAAAGTAGCTACATGTTTTACAAAACAAGTGTTTTCATTAAAGTATAGTCTTCAAAATCTAATCTATAGATATTAGCGGTAAATACACAATTTTTATCTGTAGCCTAGTCTTTCGTAGATTTACATCACTTATTCAGTGTATCAACAAGTTTGTTACAACAATTTTACAAATATACACACACACACACACACACACACAGATACAGCATAGCCTACAATTAATACCAGCTCATGGATTTCACCCTAGCGTCAAATCACTAAAAGTTTTGAAAAAGTAAATCGTTACGTCACGTGACTTTGCCAGTTTGACGCATTCCGAAAGCACAGATTTGAAATACAAGATTCGAAGCTTCGTGAAGCAGTGTGAAGCCATTTTAACGATACTCCACGTGACTTTGCCAGTTTGACGCATTCCGAAAGCACAGATTTGAAATACAAGATTCGAAGCAGTGTGAAGCCATTTTAACGATACTTGATGAAAGTAGGCCCTAGTTGACAAACAACAATTTGCTTCAGGGATTGACTTGTGAATGTGCATGATTCACATTACTCTCTCCGCTGGGACCTTCTGGTAAGAGTAAACTCTATATAGTCTATATATGTTTAAAATATAGGCCCATATACAAACCGATTGTAGATGTAAGCTGTGAACCCGGAGAAACATTAATTGACTCTGTCGATAAAAAGCGAAGTTTCAGTAACTTAGATATTTTACTGATTAAGTAGCAGGGTAGCCTGATACTATTGTCCTGACATTTCAACTATAAAAAGTAGTAAGCGGGTTGTTTAAAACAAAGTGTGTCCAAACGTTTGATTCTTTTGTATCGATTCTTTTCAGTGAATCGGTCGAAACGACCTGAGTCGTCGAATTATCAGTTTCAGTTCAAATCGATCTGGGCTGCGTTTCTCAAAAGATTCGTAAGCTTAAGTAGATTGTAAAGACTATTGGCATAAAGTAGTTGATAGACTATTAGTAGATTTATCAAATACTTTTAAAACTTATGACCATTTCTAACTTTTGAATCTTTGGTGGCATTATCTGAGCATTATCTAAGGTGAGGTAGGCTACAGTGCTTGTTTCCAGTAGTAATGGATATTCAGTTTTAGGCTCAGTTCTCTTGTTTTCACAGATGATAGAAAATTTCCAGATATACTTATTTTTGTTCATTTCTTTAGGCTACTTGAAGCCATGTCCTGCCCCCACAGATATTTGGGCTCCGGAAGAAGTGAGTGTGTCTAGTGCTCCAGGTCTGTGTATTTCCTTATTGATTTCATTTTTATAAACATTGTTTTTGTAAAGATAGATAGATGTAGTCCCTAAAATATCTCTGTTTAATCTGCATTCTGGGCAGTGAACATTAGATGGCACTGCATGCAAACAGTTGCGTGCGGAGCCTGTAGTCACTTAGAGGCAGGGAGTTACATTTGTATCAGCATAATTTTCTCAGTTCTCTGCAGAGCGGACATTTGTATGGCGCATTGTGTAACTGTGTGTCTCTGGCACTGAAGGAATCATGTTTGTCTTACATGATCGATATGCATCTCACCTCGTCAAGCTGGTGATGAAATTGAAATTGATTTGTGAACAGTGTTATTCAAAAGATCCACCCTGTGATGCAGCTCCTTTGTCTGCAATGACACAAGTCTGTGGGATATAAAAGGGTCATGATGATTTCTTTGAGACTTCTTGACATTTCAAGGTTTGTTGTTGTACACTAACAAGGATTATTATCAAACCACACCTTCTCTTACATACATTTTTCAACAGCAGATATTTTTCCATCTGTGGTTCCATTACTTTGAGTAATGTGTCCTAATTAGCTAACTATAAAGATGAAACACTTTCATTTATTATGCATTGTGATTTCTGCATTTTTAAAATGCTAGGTGCACCTCACTCCATTAGGAAAATGTGAGCCCACGTTGTTCTTTTGACACAATCACATGTTAAAATGATGCCAGCAACGAGCCCAAGATTTGCTCTATGGTACAATGTCTGGCACACTGATGCACAAATGCTCGCCAAGGCTTTCAAATAGCATGCAATTACATTCATGCATCCCGTATCCTCATATGAATGTGTTAACATTGTCGCTGCTTTAAAGGAATAGTTCACACACACAAAAAAAAAAATCAGATTTCCTGTAAAGTAAATGTTCGATATATTGTATTTTCAATATAATGAAGGTGAATGGTGACCAGAAAATAATACTATATATGACTCATCCACTATATTTTCTTCTTAAGCCATACTGTATGTTAGCTTTTTGTAAGACACAGACACATATGCAAATTGTTGTTTACTGTTAAATTTCCCCCTTGTTCTTTCAAATCTCATTCATACAAATTGAATATGTGCATATTTAAAATCAGTGCTTCATGACTTGGTACAAGATACACAGTCTTATTTGCTATCATTTATCATCATAGTGTTGTTGTCTTGATGCATCATAGTTTATAATATATATATATATATATATATATATATAGGAATTGCAAATATTTCATTTGTAGACTGTCATCTAACATTAATTAAAAAAGGTAGCATATGATAGCAAAGATTTAACCCTTCAGGAGCACTACTTCTTGAAGAGCGCTTTGCCCTTTCAGAGAATAGTAACTCAGAAATGAACATTTACTCACTCTCAGGCCATCCAAGATGTAGATTAGTTTGTTTGTTCATCAAAAACAGATTTAGAGTAATTAAGCAATACATCTTGCACTCCCCAATGGATCCTCTGCAGTGAATGGGTGCCGTCAGAATGAGAGTCCTGACAGCTGACATCAAAAACAGCTGATAAAAACATCACAATAATCCACAAGCAATCCACATGACTCCAATCCATCAATTTACATTTTGTGAAGTGAAGAACTGTGCATTTGCTTCCGGTTAAAATATGAGTCCTCCATTTACAATATTGGTTTCTCCAGTGAAAAAGTAATCTCATCTGAATCAAGAGCAAAATATGCACAGTTGTTTACAAACAAAAAATATCCAAAACTGTTCTAAACAAATATGTCAGCTTGTTGTGAGAGGACAACAGGTGATGAACTTTTCACTGGAGGAAGCGTTATTGATTATGGACACATATTTTGTCCAGAAGTGATGGATTAAAGTTAAAATGTCTTAATGATGGATTTGTTTGTTACAAACAAATGTTTTTTTGTTGTTGTTTTTTTTCACTTCACAAGACACTAATTGATGTACTGGAGTGACATAGATTACTTGTGGATTATTGTGATGTTTTAATCAGCTGTTTGGACTCTCATTCTGACGGCACCCATTCACTGCAGAGTATCCATTGGTGGTTAAGTGATGTACTGCTAAATTTCTCAAAATCTGTTTTGATGATGAAACAAAATCATCTATATATTGGAAGACCTGAGGGTGAGTACATACTCTTGTAAATTGGGTAAGTAAATTATGACAGCATTTTCTTTTCTGAGCGAACTGTTCTATTAATGCAAACGAACATACACACACACACATATCCGGCTTGACTGGGCCTGCCAAAGCCTGAACTGGGTGAATTATTATTTAAAGGCCAGAGAGATGAACTAATCAAACAGAGGACAAGGGCCATTACCCAGCCATGAGAGAGAAAAAGAGAGGGGGAGAGAAAGATTAATAACAAGCGTCTGTGATTCTACAAAAGCCTGTTAGTCTGCAACTCGCTGAAGCTTTGGAAATTTCAACATATGATGTTACTCAGTTGTTAACACAGATAATGAACAGACAAAAAAGTTCAGCTCTTGAGTTCAGTTTTTCATTTCGTTGTTTACTTATTCAGCCAGGAATCGGAGATGCTGTAAAAGTCTCATCACAGATGATGCCCTCTCAGAATATATGTCTCTCACCAAAGATACTGATTTATGAATGATAATTAAATGTTCTGTGGAAGAACGAGCGGGATAAGTCACCGTGTCACAGATGTGTACACACGCGCTCACAGACACACACAGACATTTGCTGATTACTTTTGGCCTGGCCATTCATTCATATGTCTGTGTGGATTTTCTATCTGCATTTTCTCCATAATGAAATGCTGACTTTGTGGCATGTTTGATTTAAATGATTTTGGCATACATTGATATCACTGGCTCAGAAATGTGATCTACGCAGAACTCATTAAAATAGCAGAAACTAATATCAGGGAGACCAATAGGACATTACCTGTACCTGTCTCCTCCGGAGAGCAGAATTATCTAGGAAACACAGTGTCGTAAACAGGAATCCAAGTTAATGATGCTTTAATGATTCATGAAATAATGGCCTGTGCTGCTGTATTTAACCATCCCAGTGAAGATACAACCCTTTTTGAATTAACTCTGATTCTCTCTTGTTTGGCAGTGAGTCATAGACACAAAATTAATGCTGTTTTCTCTGAGGATGCAAAAAAAAACATAAAGAGTGTAGTTGATTGTTAATGTAAGTGTAGTTTCCAGATTTCTCTGATCATGTACAGTGACAATACATATATATTTCTGAGATCATATGTTGCATATATCACAATTAATTTTGTGTGCTGCAATGGTAACAGCCTTGTTCATGTTTGTTATCATGCACTGTGCACTGGTGCAATTTATGTAAAACATTATGCAGCGCCTGAAAATAGTCCCCAGCTAGGTAACTTCCAATAAGTAGTGGAGTGTTCCTTTAAGGTAAATTGTCTTTCAAATGGCATGCAATCTCAGTCTTACTGCTATAACTTGCAGTTCTCAGTGTCTGCTTTGATGTATGACCTCTCAGTTTGCAAAACTGGACGTCCTGATATGGACACTCACAGTTGCAAATGTGCTCATCATTCACTTGTCTTTCTGCGACAGAAAAGTTGTCATTCACCATCAGCTGTCTCTTTTCCAGCTTACAGCACTTAGGTGAAGTTCTGTTCTGCGTCTCCATCTCTTGCACTCCATCTCTTTCTGATGTGACACGGCTCACTAGCTTGACTCTCCCATTAAGGCTGCACATACTGTATACCCTGCTCTTCGCTGCCAGTCGTACTTTTTTCCTGCTCCCTCTCATCCTCCTCCTCTTTCGTGTTTTCTTTGCATTGTGTCATAAACTGACGGCTACTGGTTTTTGTTCTGTCTGTTCTGACAATTGAAGCAAGCAAGAAGACATGCAAGGCAAGAGTGGGCAGGCATATGTCAGACTATGCTATACTTTCCATCAAGAGGCAACGGTTTATGAAAATACAGAGAGATGCATATAGTATTGTCATTATAAATATAGCCTGTGACTTCCTGTATGGGCAGCGATTAACAAAAAGAATCCTTTACGATTAATTTGCTTTATATCAAATACAAATATAATAGATTACCATGAAGAAAAAAATATATTTTCTGGCATGATTCATCACCTCATTCTTATAATAGCTAAGCTTTATTTAGCTTTGAGTCTAATTACTCCATTCCTTAGTGGAATGAGGTGTTGTGCTTCAAGACTTCTGCTAGTTTAACAGAGGGAGTTGTTGGCTTCAGAGCAATATAAGCTTATAACTGATCACAGACCGGTCCAGATGCTAAGCTTATCCTTGGAAAGCCCCGGTTGGCATGGCAATAGGCCCTAAAGCACACCCTCCATCTTTTTTGGCGGCTGGGAGTTTTTTTTTGGGCTAACTCAACAGATGCTTCTCGGACTGTGAACTGCTCCAAGGGGGTTGTGGAAATGGGAATGAGCTCTGGATTACTCCGAGGTAAAATCAAATGTTTTGAGCTTTATGACACACTGTATGTGGACCATATGGAAGGTTGCTAGTTTGAGAGGTCTCTGGGACCGAGCTTGACGTCTGTGGTGTTTGTTGTTGTTTCATAATGGCTGAACCCAACTGCTTTCTTCTCACAGTCTTGATTTGTCCTCTTCAGAGAGTTACTGAAACAACTTAAAGGTCTACAGGTATTCACCCAACGATGAAAATTTTTATTTATTTACTCACCCTCATTCGTTTATTCATTTCATATTGTCAAGCTTCAAAAATGACAAAAAAAATGCACCATGAAATATTCTATTTGACTTTTCTTTTAAAATTCATATATTTTTCTTCTCCAAAATGAATCACATGTTTGAGGGCTTAAACATGCTCAAAAACTCATGAAACTTTGCACACACGTCAGAGGTGGTGAAAATTTACATCTGATATGGGTTTCAGAATTAGGTGTGGCAAAATGGCTCAATAGCGCCAACTATAAAATTTAAACGGAGTGTGCCTCGAGCTACATTTCACCTACATGTACAAAACTCGGTAGACACATGTAACACACCAATACCTACAAAAAAGTATCTTGGTACAAAATCCAAAACCCAACAGGAAGTCCATTATTTTGAATTTACTCTACGATTTTTGTGCAGTTTTTGCCATTTTCAGGCCTCGTACTTTAACAAACTCCTCCTACAGTTTTAATCGGATCATCTTCAAATTTGCTGTTATTATAAGGCCTTTGCGATGCTAAATTGCAAAGATCTTGCGTTTTAGTTAAAGGGAGTGTCCCTGGCGGCCTGACAAGGTTAGATGTTTCGCCATGAAACGGGAAGTTGCTGTAACTCAGGCAAACAATGTCCGATCTGCCCCAAACTTCACACGTTTGATAGGAGTTCAGTCCTGAACACATGCCCATGCCCATATTCAGTTATAGTCATAGTGCCACCTCCTGGCAACAGGAAGTGACATGTTTAACACTGTTATGGACTCCTAACAACATATTAAAAAGTGTCAGCAAGTCTTGAACAGGATGCCAACATGCTAGAAACATGCTAAAACATGCTAGCAACACTTAGCCAAGTGCTAAAGCATGCTATTAACTTAATCAAACAGGGAGTTGTTGTAACTCATGCATACAATGTCCAAACTGCCCCATACTTAACATGTTTGATAAGAGTCCTGGCCTAAAGACATCTACATGCTCATATTCGGTTATAGTTATAGCGCCACCTACTGGCAACAGGAAGTGACATGTTTAACACTGTGATGCACTATTAGCAACACAGTAAAATATGCCATTGTGCTAAACATGCTAGAAATATGCTCAAACATGCTAGCAACACTTACTAAGTGCTAAAGCATGCTATTAAAGTTTTTTTTAATTGCTTTGGCACAATTTTCTCAAGTAATTGGTCAATTTTTTAAAACTCTTAGTACTAATATCACAATAGATCATCAAAAGTGCACTTTTTTCAAACATTTCAGCATATTTTCAATTGTGTTAGTACGATACACACAATCACAAAACAGTATTTTCACTACACAAAATAAGTGGTTCATCTATATAAATGTTTCATTCACAGTAACTGCCTTTCATAAAGCTATTACTATCAAACTTTTCATTAGCTTGACTTCTCATTCAGTTTAATACATTTGTCTATTATTTAATCTAACTCATCTTAATGGTTAATCTACGGTGGCCGAGAGAGCTCAATGCGCTGCAAACAGAAAAAAACACCTGCAAATTAAGAAAACAACTTCATCAATTTGCCAACACACGTGCTGCAAATGCTCACAACACAACCAAATAAAGAAACGCACTGCAAATAGAAAAAAAGCACCTGCAAATTAAGAAAACAACTTCATCAATTTGTCAATAAATTCAATAGATATTTAGCTTCTATAGAACGTGTTTGTAATTTAGGGATAACCAAATGCCCTGAATTATTTTTACACTAAAAGTGATTTATCTAAGGTGATAACCACTAGGTAAACCCTATTTTATGGGGACAAAATGTCCCCACAAAGGTGGCAATATCTGAAATCATTGTCCTTTTTTGGGTCCAATGAAAAACTTTTTTTTTTCCGTAAGGGTAGTTTTAGCAGTAGGGCTAGTGTAGGGGGAGACAGTATAAAACCCATTACTCCTATTTAATGTCACCATAACGATAGGAAAGCCTGTGTGTGTGTGTGCCTACTTACTGTAACCATATTTTGGGGACAAATTGGTACCCAGAAGTAAGCAAAACTTGACAAAATCACCTAAAACCTTCCTTTGAGGACGTCATCATTTGTAAAACTGTGTGTTTTGCTATTTGTGAACATATTTGGAATGAAAAGATTTGCAACTACAATGAAATCATGAGATCAGGTTTTGAAAGAATGACTAGTCATGTTACAAGTGTGATCAGTTTAAAGTTTTGAACTAAGAGTTTTGAAAATGTACACCTTACTTGTGAAAATAGTACCAAACCAATAAAAAAACAACAACTGTAATGCCATGAAACAGGAAGTTGTTGTAACTCATGCATACAATGCCCAATCTGCCCTAAACTTCACACGTTTTATCCCCTGTCCAGAGTCCTGGCCTGAACACATCTAAAGGCCAATATTCATTTATAATCATAGCGCCACCTTCTGGCAACAGGAAATGAAGACACATCTAAAGGCCAATATTAAAGGTCCCATATTGTCAAAACTGAAATTTCCTGGCTTTTTTCACGATAACTGAGGTCTAGGGGCTATTTAACTACCATATAAGTTTCAAAACAGTACCATTGACACTCTATCTACAATCTCAATTAGGAGTGTCAATGGTCCATTTGAGAGATAGGTGGCGCTAATGCACTTATAAGTCTGAGAAGTCTAAGAAGAAGAAGAAGACGCGTCTGAGAACGTGAATCAGAGGTAAAAAACTATTAAAGTGTAACCGTTTTTTGACTCTCAAAGCCATGATTCCTATTCACTTCCATTATATGACTGACAGACTGCAACGGTTTGAGTTAAAAATCTTCGTTTGTGTTCTACTGAAGAAACAAAGTCACCTACATCTTGGTTGCCCTGGGGGTAAGCAGATAAACATAAAATTTTCATTTTTGGGTGAACTACCCCTTTAAATTATACCTTATAACCCCCCGGTATTCAGATTAGTTGTCAGTAGTCAATGTCTGATTCTCAAAATGTTCATCAAATCTCATTTGATTGATATTATTCAAGTTTTAACCATCAGTTTTATCACAAAATAGGTGTGCACTTTTTTTTTTGTCTAATATACCAGTGTTTTTTTTTTTTTTTTTTTCTTGATTGGGGTTAACATAAAGAGCTAATTAATTGGTTAAGTTTTCCCAGAACACACGTGATTTCAGCTGGATTGTGAAGATTGCAGTGGATTTCAGGTGTGGGAGTTTATTTCACCACTGATGGACAGCGAGTACATCCTGCTCTCACTTGACACAGAATGAGAGAGAAGGGACAAAAGTAGGACATCCCTGGAGCAGACAGATGGGCACATGAGCAGTGCTTAAAGGCAATTTTCCAAGCAAGATTAGAACCTGAGGTTTTCTGTTCGTGGGAAAGAACCATTACCTCTTAGCCATCAGCATTCACCGGACCAATGAGGCAGCTTCCATTCTACTGACACCTGCTGTAAAGTCATTTGAATTTCTAACATTTTAATTAACAACTTGCTGTAGTGAATGATAAATATTTAACACTTCTGATAAATTTTTTATAATGTTATTTGATGAATTTTTTCCAAATCCTGTTTATCACCAGAAAGGTTCACTTCTAAGGGGATCATGGCTAGAAATAACTTGTTTTTGAAGTCTGCCACATATGAACAGTGGATACGCAGAGGTGAGGATGGTAACAAATGTTTGTGATACAGTCGTTCAAAAGTTTAAGGTCAGTAAGATTAGGCTTCAATCATAAATGCAGTAAAAACAGCAATATTGAAATAACTTTTTATTTTAATATATTTTAAAATGTAATTTATTTCTGTGATAGCAAAGCTGAAGTTTCAAAAGCCTAGAATGCTGATTTGGTGCTCAAATTATTATATAATAATTCTTATTATTCACTATCAATGTTAAAACAGTTGTGTTGCTTAATTTTTTTTTTTGTGTGTGAAAAATTCTTCATTCTTTAATGAATAGAAATAAAGAAAAACATTTATTTTAAGTAAATTAATTGTTAACATTATAAATGTATTTACTTTTGCATCACTTTTCCTTGTGTCCTTGCTAAATAAAATTATAAATTTCTTAAAGGGGTCATCGGATTTTCCCATTTTCCACAAGTTGATATGATTCTTTAGGGTCTTAAAGGGGTCATATGATGCGATTTCAAGTTTTCCTTTCTCTTTGGAGTGTTACAAGCTGATTGTGCATAGATAAGTTTAAGTATTTGCTATTGACTGTTCAAATGCGGAGTTTTGCGCATCGTGTGTGCGCGAGCGAGAGAGAGAAAGAGAGAGAGAGAGAGAGAGAGCGCAAGAGAGAGAGGTCTGTAGGTGAGGCTGGATCACGAATGATTTGCGCAAACATAGATGCATTTAGGTAGATCGGGGGGCGCATACCCTTCAAAAACAATCGTAATCCTTTGCGTCTTCAGCGGCTCAGATGTCGGGAGTAAATGACGACTTGGATTTTTATCATTATAGGGTGGTTGTGTACAGACACTGCTAAGACACATTTCAGTTCAAACAACATGTAAAAGTGAATTTTGTATCTGATGACCCCTTTAAAAAATAGATAAATACTGACCTTAAACTTTTAAACAGTAGTGTATATAAAAAAGGTGTTCTGCAGATATTTGCCTATTTAATTTTTTTCTTGAATTAAAAACAAACAAACAACTGAGCATCTGACATTGAGATTGAATGGGAATACTAAAAGATAGATTTCCATTCCTAGAAAAGTCATGGTCATCTGAAAAGGTCACATGGTAATGTCATGCAATTTCTGATTTTCTAGTCTAATTCTATGTATTTTGTTCTGGTTATTCTAAGTTTTAAAGGAAAAAGTTAAGAAGCTTATAATAGTATTGCATTTCCATACATTGTCACTAAAATGTTTGTGTGAAACCTGCTGTAATAAATACTCTGCTGGGTAATCCAGACTTCATATCACATCATCCATGGCTTCTAAAGTTCAGAGTCGGTCTGAAGTCTGATGATAGTCAGGGATTGCTCTGACAGACATCCGTCATTGTAAAGCAAAGCCAGACAAAACAAAATCCATCCTCGTTGAGTCTGTCAACCACCATTAGTTTGCTGTGACAGAGCGGATCACTGACCGTTTAACCAGCCTCGGGAAAGTGACGCAGCCGACTGGTGACACATCCGTCATGGAAGTTGTCGGATCTTACATGGCAATGTGGAAAACCACGCGTTCGGCACACACACAAGAGAAAGAAAGAGTGAAGGATTGATAGATTACAAAGAGCAAAGTGACATTTCTTTTGAGAGGTGACTGAGGGCTTTTCGTACAATTACTACCCTGATCATTGTATTGATTGGCTGAACTTTTGATTGACAGTTCTGATTATCTTTCAGGACATGTTTGGGACCTTGTAATTTTGTTTATCTGTTTTTTTTCTTTCATACCTGTCATTTAACAGACATTTATCATGGTCACAGTGTAATTTGCATACCGATGTGGAATCATCTGAAGCACTGGTATTAATGAGGCATAATTAGATTAGGTTCAGCCTTTCGCTCTGCATCAATTAACTATCAATTAACTTTGGCTGAGATCAAGGAATATTCTATTTATTAATCCCTGTATCAATACATATCTAAATTAATTATATTTAATCTTTTATCTCAATCATTAGCATTTCAGTCAAAAAGTAGCAAATAAATAAATTATAATAAAATGATAGATTGGGGTGGAGAAAGGTAAAGTTTTGTCCTTCCATAAATCCTAGTCTAATGGGGTAAACATCTAGTGGGATAAAAGTGCTTCAGTTTTTACCCCAGTTGGGTTGCACTTTATTTCGATAGTCCACTTTAGACATTCTACTAACTAGAACTGTGCAACTACTTGTCAACTAGAGTGTTATTAGACTGTTAGGTTAGGGTTAGTAGAATAAGTTGACTAGTACTTGAAAAGTAACTTACAGTCAGTGGAATGTGTGTTGGAGGTCTATTAAAATAAAGTGTTATCAAATACTAAGCAGACAGACTACTAAGGGTACATTTACACAACATTGATTGTGCTAAAAACGGCAAAAGTTTTTCTTTCAAGTTTTTGCAAAGATTTGCGTACAGGCAGCAATATTGTCAAAAAGTGTTTACACTGGTCCACGGAAATTACTAAAATTGCTGTATTATGCATGCCGTAACACATATACGTATGATGTCACTGTTTTTACAAATCTGTGTTTTTTAGTTTGCGTTTCGCATTTTGAAATCCGTCTTCAAAAGTTTGCATTTTCAGGCTCCTAAAATGCTGTTGTCATTTAAATGAACGACCAAAACACACAAAAAGTTTTCAGATTTTACTTGAAACCAGTGTTGTGTAAACACCAGTGTTGGGCTAGTTACTCAAAGAATGTAATATATTACTCATTACTAGTTACTCATTTCAAACGTAATATTGTTACTTTACTTATTACTTTCTGGCAACAGTAATTAGTTACACTACTAGTTACATTACTTTTTCTTCACGCCCCACAAAAGTTGTAACTGTGTATCTTCCACATAAAATGCTAGTGATTGATAGTGACATTCAAGTAGTTGTATTAATCTCATTAATTGTCATGTGTAGCTTGAAGCTAATTGTAATTTCTCCGTTACCCATATACGATTATATTTAATTAAGTATTTTATCAAATCACAAGTTTGTAAGAAACTTTAATTTTCCAAAAACATTTTTAATTATAGTAATATAATGTACCACATGCTGATCAGAGGGATGTGGGTGGGATGTAATGCCAGAGTAAAGTAAAGCCACAACTTACACAGATCATCTTTTTTCCTGACAAAATCAATATAATCCAATATTTCTATCTGCTGAATATGTAAGCTTTTCCATATTCCAAGCTTGCCTGCTGCATTGGGACATCACATGCATGTGCGAGCCGTGAAAATAAATCTAGGAATTATTTGATAGTTGGATTTTAAATCAGCGGGGTTGAGGCATCAAAAGTAACTAAGTAACTAAGCTGTTTTATGGATGGTAACTGTAATATTATTACTGAAATCTTATTAGTAATTAGTTACACTACTAGTTACGGCAAACAGTAATATTATTACAGTAACTAAGTTAATAGTTACTAGTTACTAACCAACACTGGTAAACACCCCCTAATATTCTAATGCAGGGGTCGGCAACCTTTTGGGCATGAAGTGCCATTTTTAGTTTTTTCTGGTTAACCACTCTGCCAATAAGCCAGCCTCCACCCCACCCATAACTCCTAACAGGCTGTGTGACTATGAGGAATGATTTTCTCAAAATGTACGTTGGTATGCAGTTTTCCCTATTGCTCGCGTGCTAGTGATTATCCCTCTGCGTGCCAATGTTGGCACTCATGCCATAGGTTGCCAATCCCTGCTCTAATGACTGGTAGTTGACATATAGTTACTTATGGTTAGTAGAATGTCTAAAGCGGACTATCAAAATAAAGTTTTACCCAAAGTTGTCCTCTAGTCTATAAGCAAAACAGCTGCACCTAATTATATTTCAGAGTGTCTTCTACACAAATGACAAACTTGTGGAAATCATATCCACCATCTGGTATTGCCTTCATGCAGTTCATTCAATGTTGCCTTAATATTTTACCAAAATAATGCATCTTAGAAAGTAGCATCATGTTGCCATGACCTTTTGAAACAGGTTTCGCTTTGGGAGGGCTCCAATGATGCCTGAAAATGCCGTCCTCATGGGCGCTCTCTAAGTTTTAGACAGAAGACAAAATTTGAGTGGAACTTCTGTTATTATTCCTACAACTTTACAGACTGCAGGACATCATCATGGTAAGTGCAAGTATTAATGGCCTCTGACAGCTAGTGAAGTTTAAGTCCCATCAGTATTCCAGTAGAGCATGATGGGAAGGTCATTACTGAATGCAGATAAATGTTACAAGAGATAAAGCACTGACCTCAGATCAGCATAGAAAAATGAAGAAAGGTCAGATTTACATTTCTTCTCTTGCACTTTCTTCCTGCATCCCTTCACCTCAAGCTTTCTCTATTGAGGCTCTGTTTCTTTTGCATATTTCTCTTTTTTTATCATAAAAACAAGAGGTCATGATGGATAATCAATGATGTTTATTAAAAACTCCTCAGAAGTTGTGGCTCAAGCAGTATGGGTGTTTGGGTGCTTTGCTTCCTTTCTGCTAATGCCAACCACCCCCACAAGATAATTATTAGGCATGTTGATATTCTGATTATATATTTTTTCCAAGCACATTTTATCAATTCCAAACCGCATCAATCTTAATGACTTCTCTTGATTTTGTATTTAATCATTTGTAAGTGATATATAATTGTCCATGAAGGCTGGAAGTGAAAAACTCCTTATATTCAGGTGTGCAGAATTATTAGGCATGTTTTATTTTACTGATAAAATGAGCCAAAAAAGAGGTTTAACTCAGACTGAGATGTCAAAAATTATTAATCCCCATGATAAATATTCCAAACTAATGCAATACAGAAATTGCAAAGTTAAGACATGACCACTGGACAGCAAAATGCTCACTGGGTCAGCAGGGTCAGAAAAAACAGGTGGAGAAGAAAAGACGCATGTTAACTGCAAAAGATTTAAGAATTAATGTGAAGAATTAGGTGTAAAACATCAGGAACCATTTAGTCTCCAGCGCCACCATTTTCCAGAACTGCAAGGTGTCAGGTTCTCAGAGACTTTGCATGGGTAAAAAATCCTTAAAAAAATACCCTCACTTAATAAGAATAACATGCTGAAGTATTGTGAAATACATTAAGACTAATTTTTTATAGGCTTTATGGACAGATAAGTTGAGAGTGACTCTTGAAGGGCCAGCACCACATCCTCTTGTACCACTGTTTGAAGAATTTATCTTCCAGAATCTGGCAGTAAATTTTAGGAACTTTCACTTCAGCATGTTATAATTTTTGACTTTTCAGTCTGAGTTAAACATCTTTTTTGGCTCATTTTATCTATAAAAGAAAACATGCCTAATAATTCTGCACACCTGAATATAAGGAGTTTTTCACTTCCAGCCTTCATGGACAATTATATATCACTTATAAATGATTAAATACAAAATGAATAGTAGTTATTAAGATTGATGTGGTTTGGAATTGGTAAAATGTGCTGGGAAAAAAAATTCATCAGAATATCAACGTGCCTAATAATTATGCACACGGTGTATATATTCTATACATTGGGCTTCAAAACTTGGAGACCACAATAAATATCCTGAAGTATCCTCGTTTTTTTTTTACATAAATTATAATTTATAATTGAATTATAACATAATTAAAGAATTGAACGAAAGACTTTGCTTAGAAGAGAGTGTGTAATTTAAAGCTGATTTTTCAGTATTGCACTTTTGTGGAAACCATGATTTTCTATGGATTTTTTGATGAATTGAAAATTTCAAAATAATTTATTTAATTTTATTTTTATTTTTTGATCAATGTAAAAGTTTTACTGTCAGTTTTTCTGAATAAAAATCCTTGCTGAGGATTAATAATAAAAAAAAAAAATTGTTAATTAAAAAACAAATCAGTCCTAATCTGTCATACATGTCCACATAGATTGATTTTAAAAATCGTACAGTGTTTCAGTGCAATTTAATTTCTTAATGCCCATTTTTTAAATTCTGTTAAGTAATGTAAAACAATGCTGTAAAATAATGTACTTATTTGCTGATTAATCTGGGTGTTCCCATTTTATCAGATACAGGTAAGATATTATGGTTCATCCTTATTGAGACCGTAACATCAGATCAGTTATTTCATGCAGAAGAGGAGAAAGAATTGTTCTCAGAAAGCCTCATACCTACAGTATAAGCTGCACTGTACTAAACCGCAGTTGAGTCAGTCACAAAACAGCAGCTTTACGTAAGGGATTTAATTACACAACAGCTATTACATAAACTAGGCCAATCATATTACAGATCTTGCTTTCATGTCTTTACTGATATGAAGATGACAGCTGATGGACTGATGTATAAGTGCTCAAGCCATAGATCAATATAAGACTGACAGAAATGTTAGCTGATGATGTTGTGGAAAATGATGATTTATGTCGTAAAAGCTTTTGACTCATTATCAAAGTTGGCATTATCAAACACAGTCATGACAGTTTCAGGCGCCATCAACTGAAAACCGCATTTTGTTAAATTTGTAAAACAGCAGTAAACACAATAAAGGGAAAGCCTGCTGGGTGAGACATTTGTATGTTGGCGTTCTGCTCAGTCTTAACGTCTTTAGTGCAGTGGGAATAAACTGTGGCCTGCTGATCAAACTAAATGTCTCGGGATTTACTAGGTCAATTGGTCAAATAATGGATAAAAGAAGGAAATAACCTTGTGCTCTTTTCTCGCTCTATTATTATTATTATATATATTTTTTTGCCTTCTTTTGGCTCGTCCTTCCTTGGTTTTCTGTCTTAAGTGACTGGACGTGGACAATTCAAGACTACTTTAAAATAGGTTTTTGCCTTTCCTTTTTTCTCATTTTAATGGTATTCCCTAGCCATTTTAATTGGAATAGCATTACTATATTTTATGCATATGTTGAATAAATGAATATTATTTTCTATCTATCTATCTATCTGTCTATCTATCTGTCTGTGTCTGTCTGTCTGTCTCTCTCTCTCTCTCTCTCTCTCTCTCTCTGTCTGTCTGTCTGTCTGTCTGTCT
>NW_015655572.1:689418-698110 GCF_001515625.1 Sinocyclocheilus rhinocerous | reverse complement strand
TGTCTGTCTGTCTGTCTCTCTCTCTCTCTCTCTCTCTCTCTGTCTGTCTGTCTGTCTGTCTGTCTGTCTGTCTCTATCTGTCTGTGAACTCACACCTCTGTTAAGTCCTCTTTTTGTTCATATACTGTTTTCAGGTCTCCATAATGTTATGTCACCTGTCCTACTTGTTTGAAAGTAGTACAAAGAACTAACTAATGCCACAAGAAAATGCACATTTGTGGAGAGTGAGTATACAGATATCTCTGAGAAGTTCTGAGTTCATCTGGAGCTTTCACACATATGCCAAAATGTCAATCTGAGCCTTGCATGTGTACCTGCATTCAGCACTTGAGATCCAGCTGTACAGCCAATAAGAGTCACACCTCATCAGCTGTTTTTTTTTCATGTTCTTCAAGCTCTAATCAAATGTGTGACTTGCACCAGCGTGTGTCTTGCTTCTAAACGAGACCATCTCTTGTCAAAGGCCAATCTGTGAAGGGCCACCTGCCACGGTGGTGACTAGAATAGGCGAAATTACCCATATTAGGCTGGTGACGGGTGTTAATTATGCACCCTTGTGGTGAAAAATAAGAAACGCACATTATAAGGCTATGGAGTGTGAAGGAAAAGCCTTCATGTAAACACCTCAATCAATCTGAATAAAATTGTGATCAAATTTAAAGGGTCGGTGTAGGCCTGAAATAAATAATACTTTGCACACATGCACAGTGCCATAACACGTATGTTTACATGCATTTTATGTCAGATGTTTCATGTCTTATGAACTGGTTAGTAAATGTGACTGAATATTTACTGAATAAAAAAGTCTTCAGCTTTTTTTTTTAGAGGTCATTATGGCAAAAAAAAAAATTCTCAGTAAATCCAGTGACATTATTACAATGACTTCATATGCGCTAAAGTTGTGTTTGGAATACATGTAAACATCTAAATATGTGTATAAAACTCATATGTGATTTAGACTGCATTGTTTAGGGTCATATAAACGGTACTGTCAAAATTTGAAATTGGATTGGATTCATTCCGATTGGGAAAAAAAGTAGTTTCTTCAGTTATTCCAGGCTCAGGAAGAAGAAGAAATGTTGTGAAAGCTCACAATACTTTTGTAGCACACCATCCTCATGATTTAAAATGAAATATACAGTTTGTTATGATAGACGATGATGGATTACCCAAAATTTCACTTTCATATTTGACCTTGTGAATCTCGGCAGAGAAACCTTGATGTGTGAGTTCCAAAATACAAATCCATTCATAAATTCTCAAGAGAACGTCTCTGAATTAACTGATGCTCGCGCCCCCCTTGACAGGTGCTGGGGGGGCGTGCCCCACAGGTTGAAAACCCCTGCTTTAGACTGTAATCCTGCACAGTTAAATAAATCAAGATGGGGAAGCTGAAATAAACCTTGCATAAACCTTGAAAAACAGAAGAGTCTTCATGTTCATGGCACCTGTGATATTCGATGATGTTGTAAACAGTTTTAATTAGGAGATAAAGAGTGACAGGGGTCAAATAAAGTAGGAAGCGTCTGTGCTTTTTAAGAATAGCGAACAACTTATTTAACAACTTATTAAACTAATTTTCTTTTTCTGAATTTCTTGCAAACATGCAGAGACCTGTTCATAGTTAAAGGAATAGTTCAACCTTTCAAAGTTCAAATATGTAGATGAGTTTGTTTCTTTATCAGAACAAATTTAGAGAACTTTAACATTACATCACCTGCTCACAAATAGATCCTCTGCAGTTAATGGGTGCCGTCAAAATGAGACAGGTGATTCACACCAATTCACACCACTCCAGTCCATTAAAGGGGTCATATGATGCGAGAGTTTGGAGTGTTACAAGCTCTTGGTGCATTAAGAAGATCTGTAAAGTTGCAAAGACTAAAGGCTCAAATCCAAAGAGATATTCTTTATAAAAGTTAAGAGTCATCCACAAAACGGCTCGTTCTAACACGCCTCCACATACACCGCATAAACACATTTCATTACACCAAATACACAAAATAATGTTCTTTTTAGCAACATCATATGACCCCTTTAATTAATTTCTTGTAAAGTGAAAAGCTGGCCAATAATGCATAATAACGTTATAACACTTCCTACAAAAAAAATAAATAAATAATTCCATCACTTGTTGTCCGCTCATTAAAATTCACTGACATTTTTGTTTAGAAATGTTTTGGTCTGTTTTCAGTTGTAAACTGTGCTTGATCTATACATATTTCTCTCCTGATTCAGACGAGAAAATTTTTTGCGCACACACACACACACACACACACACAAATTGTATAAATTGTCTTGAGGTCTTGATGACAGCCGTTTTGACTCTCAATCTGACGGCACCCATTCACTGCAGAGGATCCATTGGTGAGCAAGAGATGTACAGTTATGTTCCATTTCTCCAAATCTGTCTTATCTAATCTTTGTTTTATTTACCCACTGTGCATAGTTTTAAACACATGCTTTGTGTAAAATGTATAAATGTATCCCACACCGAAAAGATCCCACACTATATCAGTGGCCTAATGCAGAGTACAAATAGGCAATTTTCCAACAGTCATTATTTTTCTAACTGCACAATTTTTTTCTAGAATAGGCAAGAAATAATTTACCTCCCAGGCTAGAGTAATACAAAATAATGGACATTTTTATTGTTTTCTTGACCTAATTTAAAGATTTACAGACTTCTGCAAAGCAAGGGAGGAGGTTTAATGTTCTTTTTTGTGCTAAATGGTAGTTTACACCAGTACTTGGAGTACAGTATGTGATAGAGCTATTCAGAAGCACATGCGTTCCATTTTGGCCTGCTAAATTTATTGTTCCTCCTTCAGAGCAGAGATTACATGGACATCAGTGTCTTATCTGCTGTATTTACAACTACAGTCATACAACCCTGAAAAGCTTTACCATTTTTCTTTTATGATAAGAATAGAGAAGCAGCATGGAACAGCTTCAGAATGCTTGCATCATCCTTCCCTCTGGAATACAGTGTAATACATGTTAGCCTCTGAAAGAAAGTTCCAGACTTCCTCTAAAAATGTGTCGTATTCAGAGCAAAATGCTACCCTGAGGTGTTAAAATGTAAGCGGCTTTATGGCGCCTCGGAAAACAAGCTCTGAATCCTTGTTCAGCATGGAAAGTATCAGATTTGGAGTGGTCGCCTCACTTGTGTGTGTGTGTGGTTTGCAAGAAGAACTTCTGAAATGAAATGTATTTGAACGCTTTGAAAGGGTCCATCAGTTAAGAGAGCTTTGGCTTGTGCATGGTTTTGTTTTTTTCTGAAAGCATCTTAGATGGTCCCGGGTGCTTTTGGCATCAAGTCGCATTGGCTAGCTGCCTCGCTCTAAAGGGTTTTAATCATTGCCAACATGAAGTGCAGCTCCATGCGGCTCTGACGCTCCAATGATAATGGACAGAATGGAAGAATGACAAATTAAATTCGGAATTAGGTGGCAATGGATTAGAAGATCCATAGCAAAAGGAATAGTTCACCCAAAAATGAAAATTTGCTTACCTTCATGTTGTTCCAAATTAACTCTTTCTTCTGTTGAAGACCAAAAATTGTATTTTGGATTTTTTTTATTTTTATTTTATTATTATTATTATTTTTTAACCATACAATGTCATTTTGGAGCTAGTATTGTTTAGGCCCCATTGTTCTTCAAAAGGTCTTCTTTTGTGTTCTTTTGTAAAGGAAAGTCATACGTGTTTGGAATGAAATAGGGATGAGTAAATAATTACACAATTTCCATTTTCGGTGAACTATCCCTTCAATGTTTATCATTGTGCTGTAAAACCAAATCTAAATAAACATGGTCATATATGCATGCTGTAGTGTTGCTATGGAAGATAATCGGCCATTCAAAAAACACAAAGGAAGCGGTTTGTCAACAGCATCTTGTTTTCATCTTACTGAGGAGCCTATATATGATGAAGGTGGATTACGAATGAAGAAAACTCATATGTGCTATTATGTGTCCTCTGAAATTACATAAAAAAGGAATTTGCTTTTCAAAGTTTGTCTAATCTTTGCGCCGCAATCATACCAAGACTCGAATCCTCTCCTCAATCAAGTCTTTAGAATCACAAGTGGCTCTGTGAATTGTCCTTCATCTGTTCTTCAGTAATGCATCCTAGTATTCGGAGGAGTTTAATGGAAAAATACATTTTATTTCAGGTTTGTCCCAGTAGAGCCTTATGACTTTCCCTTTCACTAGCCTATAGCTCAGATTTGACCCCTGACCCCTCTGTTGCTTTTTTCCTTGTTACCTTGGCATTTGTCATTTTGTAGTTTGATAGGGCATACATTTGGGATTGCATTGGTGTGCTTTTTTGATACATTTTTACTCTTGTTCACCAGCTTGGTCAATTCAAAAGAAATGCAGCCGAATACATATTTACTGTGTGATCTCAATTCAAATGCATTGCTTTTTTTGCATAGCATTTTGTTTTAATATTAAAATATCCAAAACACCATAAAGGTATCTATCTGCATAAGAAAGAATGAACTCTTGAAACGGTTGAGTGAACAATTTGGTGAACAGCATACTGTTTAATATGATACATTATTATGGTACATTATTCTTGAGTTTCATTTTTAATTAAAATGAAATTTTAATTTAAAATGAAGCTGCAATGAAATATTGCATATACTATTGTGCCAAGAAAAAACAACAACAACAACTATAACACTTATAGCACTGTCAACCAGCGGTATTATCAGTATAGTCGGTTTTTGAATAAATTTACATTTATTTATTTACCCCCTAAGGTACAAGCAGTGCCATAAACTTTTTTTTTTTTTTTTCTCAGGTTGACTGGTTGTCTGGCATGAAGACAACATATGAGTTTCATAATATTACAAAAGATTATGTTAAAATACATTCAAGAGAAGCAACAATTTAAAAATAAATCTTAAATTTTATAAATTTTATACAATGCTCTTAATCTGTGTTTTTACGTGTTGTCAGTGACTTCTGAAGAGTTATATTTGATTTTCTGAAAGTAGACCAAAAGTCATTGTAGAACACAAATACAAGTACACCATGATTCGTAAAAAAAAAAAAAAAATGGCGTCAGCCTTATCCCACATAAGACTCAAGGGATGAGCAACAAAACATGTTTCCTTTGAAGGAAAAACAAAACAAATCAAAGGCTTGACAAATTCTATGTTTGAAAAAAAAAAAAGTTTAGGGGATTATTTGAAAGCTTCCAGGGATGAGATAAGACATGACATAAAGGGTCACTGAGATCTTCTCATCACCCGGAGGAAACCAGCTAAAACTATGTCATCGTACTGTGAATCATTTCAAATAAAAAGCTTGTGCTAAACGATTAGCAACCTGATATGCAGAGATAATCTTCTGCTGGATTCATGAATCTTTTCAGCATGTTGGCACGTTTACTTGCAATAACTTGCAATACAAAATTGCTTCAAGGGGCATGCCAGAGGCACATACCCACCCAGGATGTTTGAAAGCAATCAAAATTACAATATTTTTTCATTGAATCCATTTATGCCTATGTTTGGGCAAGAAAGAACCTGTTCCGCCATTTCAAGCACGCTTCTACTTTTTTCTTTTTCTGAGCTCTGTGGGTTAGACACAAAGATGAAATGAGAATAATAAAGACTTTGATTTATTATAAGAATAAACTGACCTGTTGATTACATTAGGTTCATTACATTAGGTCGAGAATGGGTTTGCTCAGTGCTGACCGATTACAAGCTAATGGCCACTGCTGATTGTTGCTCATTTTTTGTTTAAATTTACAGATGAGCGAAATGGGGGAAAAAAAAAATCATTAAGGACGAAGCAATTTATTATGCATTCTCAGTGCCTTTATTTGCATGATTCATGCCCAACCTAAATTCATGCTCTCACTGAAATTGTAATGTGAATGACCAAGGTCCATACATGACCAAGGTCCAGCGTACTCTTCAGTTTAAGGAAAATAATTTTTTTCTCTTTCAATATACCTTATCCGGTGCGCCCACTCATAGCTCTGAGTGCAAGTGTAGAGGATGAGAACAATTTAACAGAGTGGGATGTTTAACCCCACTCTCATGTTTCGAAGCACTATGAAACAGAGTTGAATCATACGAGTATGCTTTTCAGTGCTTCAAAAATGGCTAAAGTAAAATCAATATTACCCTCTCGAATATATACGTTAGCAAAAGGATATCATTCCAACAGCTTGTCATGATCTAATCGACAGGCCTTTGAATGTTAGCAGAAGGTTAGACATGTATCACATTCAATGTAATTCCACCCGGACTGTTTGATTATTTATCTTCTGTAAGGCACAGTAATCATCCCGTCTGTATCTCGCGATCATATATGTTGAAGGACAACCTGAAGAGCGGAGGAAATATCAATGAACCGCAACCATGTTTTTAACAGCCGCTCGCATTCCCCGAGCACCATGCATTTACACAGTCGTCGACAAATAAAACGGCCAAACAATCACACTTGACCCTTGCAGAAGCGCCAAGGCCACCGGAGCGTCAAAGAAAAGTTTGCAAAGTTATTGATCCTGCAGTTAAACTCATCCTTGAGAGGCTCGAAAACGACCTCAATCCTTAGTTGAGATGGAGGGGAAGGCGTGAGAGAACGGGGAGCATTTAATCTGCCCACTGGTGAGAAAGATGGGAAGTGAGACATCTATTAAACTGAATCTTTGTGGCTGAATATAGGATTGTGCTTCCTCTGAGACCCTACCTAAGGCCACTGCCAGCAGTCACCGGCGTTCTCAGGGAGCACAACTTCCCACAGAGATTCCCGAGACCGTGAACATGTCACAATATTCCCCAGTTCTCGATCACAGTCTAGGCTTCCCGCGCGGTTCTTTCCTCTGGTATTTCTCTCCTAATTATGCAGATGCCACGAGGCATGACCACTCATTCTCGCCAAAACCGCATTGCCATAACCTTTAATTGGGTCTCATTATAAAAATACTCTACTCCCGGCCGACAGGATGTGAATACCTGCTGTTTTTCCTCTTAACATGTGTGAATCACTTTAAGGAAGACAAATTATGAAGGCAGAACTTCCAAAAGGTGCTGAAATGTATTTGTGTAGTCATGTCTTTTAGCCATCGACTCCGATCATTAAGGAGCAATGCGGTGAGTGGTTGCGACGCTGGCGAGTTCTTGCTTGTTTAACTGCAAGTAATTATGCATAAGGCTGTAAGTGAGTCTTTCAGCCCACCTCAGCTTCAGGCTGATCATTATGTGCGGTGAATACCGAGAAGGCTCTTTCAGTTGGAGGCCGAGGGCCTGGTCAGCTTGTCCTCCACTGTATGAGTGAAATTTGATTAGGAGTCTAATTATGTGTAGCAGAGAATGAGGGGGGTCATGCTAGGCTGGCTACTTTTCACAGTCTTTCTCTCTCTCTTTTTCTCTCGTATCCAATCATTCCTCGCGCTCTTGTAAGCTGTAGAAACGGAAGCACTCAACAAAACCAGAAGTGGCACATTTTCCCCCTCCATTCAGAATGATTTAAAATCATCAGAGCCCAGCCATAATGTCTGCCTGTAGCCTATATGATCATACAAGCATTTGTCTTGGAGGTAAAAAGAACTGATTTGAAGAGAATGTTTTAGCAGGCTGCTCCTGCGTTTCATCTGGGCTGATTTTTTGATCCTATGTGGGATTTTATATTTATGGTGACCTTTATCTTTGAGCATCTTGCCATCTGTAGTGGAACCCTTCATTTTAAATCATTTGTTCTGAAGTTTTGACAGGGCGTATATTTGGTCATACAGCTGATCCATCCAGTTGACACTACTGAAAATGCTTTTGCAAAGACCGTTATTTGAGGGTTAAATATGTAGTCCAGTTAAATGTGTAGTTGTCGTCATTTACTCATTAGCAAAGGAGCGTTAACCTGTTTTTCTGGCCATCACAACTTCTCGTCTAGGGAGTTCAACTCTGGTCACATGTGTCACACTATTGATTTTTTTTTCAACCTGATGCAGACCATGTTTTTTTCTAACTGTTGGACAGTTTAAAATGGAAATTTATGTAAAAGTCTTATAAGTTAACACGGATGTATTAATAAGGTAATACAATGCACTTATTTTGTACATGCATTTTTACATTGTACTTATACTTTACAAAATACCTGCATGTAATTACATCGGTAATTAGGGCCCGAGCACCGATGGTGTGAGGACCTTATTGGAATGGCTCCGTTTCTTCTTCTTCCTCTCCAAAGTAAATAGCATTTTTGAGGGCCTAAACATGCTCCAAAACTCATGAAATTTTGCACATGCATCAGAACTGGCGAAAATTTACATCTGAAATGGGTTTCAGAAGTGGGTGTGGCAAAATGGCTTGATAGCGCCACCTATAAAATTTCAACGAAGTGCCCCTCGAGCTACGTTTCACGTACAGGTGCGAAACTCGGTAGACACATGTAACACACCAGTACCTACAAAAAAGTATCTTGGTTCAACATCCGACACCCAACAGGAAGTCCTTTATTTTGAATTTCCTGTACGATTTTTGTGCAGTTTTTGCCATTTTCAGGCCTTGTACTTTAACTCCTCCTACTACAGTTTTAATTGGATCATCTTCAAATTTGCTGAGTGTTATAAGGCCTTTGCGATGCTAAATTGTGAATATCTTGAGTTTTCGTCAAAGGGCATGTCCCTGGCGGCCTGACAAAGTTTGATGTTTCGCCATGAAACA
>NW_015655572.1:688458-688871 GCF_001515625.1 Sinocyclocheilus rhinocerous | reverse complement strand
AAAGGGCATGTCCCTGGCGGCCTTACAAAGTTTGATGTTTCACCATGAAACAGGAAGTTTCTGTAACTCAGGCATGGAGTGTCCAAATCTGCCCCAAATTTAACAAGTTTGATAAGATTCCTGGCCTGAAGACATCTACATGCCCATATTCGGTTATAGTCATAGCGCCACGTACTGTAAACAGGAAGTGACATGTTTAACACTGTGATGCACTATTAGCAATACAGTAAAATATGCCATTGTGTGCTAAACATGCCAGAAACATGCTCAAACATGCTAGCAACTCTTACTAAGTGCTAAAGCATGCTATTAATGCCACCAAACAGGAAGTTGTTGTAACTCATGCATACAATGTCCAATCTGCCTCAAACCTCACATGTTTGATTAGAGTCCTGGCCTGAAGACATCTACAT
>NW_015655572.1:687258-687718 GCF_001515625.1 Sinocyclocheilus rhinocerous | reverse complement strand
TTGTCATTTTAAGGCCTCGTACTTTGACGAACTCCTCGTACAGTTTTAATCGGATCATCTTCAAATTTGGTGAGGGTTATTATAAGGCCTTTGTGACGTTAAATTGCGAAGATCTTGAGTTTTCGTCAAAGGGCATGTCCCTGGCGGCCTGACAAAGTTTGATGTTTCACCATGAAACAGGAAGTTTCTGTAACTCAGGCATGGAGTGTCCAAATCTGCCCCAAATTTAACAAGTTTGATACGATTCCTGGCCTGAAGACATCTACATGCCCATATTCACAATACAGTAAAATATGCCATTGTGTGCTAAACATGCCAGAAACATGCTCAAACATGCTAGCAACTCTTACTAAGTGCTAAAGCATGCTATTAATGCCACCAAACAGGAAGTTGTTGTAACTCATGCATATAATGTCCAATCTGCCTCAAACTTCACATGTTTGATTAGAGTCCTGGCCTG
>NW_015655572.1:680776-685639 GCF_001515625.1 Sinocyclocheilus rhinocerous | reverse complement strand
GTTACAATTATAGCGCCACCTATTGGCAAAAGGAAGTGACATGTTTAACACTGTGATGCACTATTAGCAACACAGTAAAATATGCCATTGTGTGCTAAACATGCCAGAAACATGCTCAAACATGCTAGCAACTCTTACTAAGTGCTAAAGCATGCTATTAATGCCACCAAACAGGAAGTTGTTGTAACTCATGCATATAATGTCCAATCTGCCTCAAACTTAACATGTTTGATTAGAGTCCTGGCCTGAACACATCTACATGATCATATTCGGTTATAGTCATAGCGCCACCTACTGACAACAGGAAGTGACTTGTTTCACACTAACTTAAAAATGCAGTGCCTGATCTGCCCTAAACTTGACATGTTTGATAAGAGTCCTGGCCTTAACACATCTTAAGACCAATATTTCATTATAACCAACAGGAAATGTCATGTTTTACACTAACTCAAACATACCATGTTCAGTTGGCACCAAACTTCATATGTTTCATAAAAGTTCTAGCCTGATGAAATCTACATGCCAAAATTCAGTTATAGTCATAGCGCCACCAGCTGGCAACAGGAAATTACTTATTTTACACTAACCTAATCATGCAATGTCCCATCTGCGCCAAACTTCACATGTTTGCTAAGAGTCCTGACCTGAAGACATCTACATGACAATATGCAGTTATAGTTTCTCGCTCTCTCTCTTTGCATGTGTGAGAAACACAGCGCTATCAGTAAAGCGACGGCGAGTCGTGTGCCTTCCCACTAGTTTACGGTACGTCAAATACAGGTGCGCTGCGTGCTACATACTGCGCATCCATTGAGTACATGACATGATCCATTGAGCGCATCCAAATAGTACAGATCGCTTGACGGAGAGTGAAACTCTCAAGCGCTCAGTCAGCGTGTTTATCGAGTGAAAATCTGTGTTGAACGCCTCTGTGTTGAAGAATTTATTAGCCAATGGCTAATGTCAGACATTATTTAGTCGCCCAGAGTAAGATTTAGTTGCATATGCGAGTGATTTACTCGCAATGTAGAGGGTTGCATGTTTGATAAAAGTTCTGGCCTGAAGACATCTACATGTCAATATTCAGTTACAGTCATAGCGCCACCAACTGTTAGCAGGAAATCTGGCACATATAAATGACTTTGACATATTCCTCCTACATTTACCACTTTAAATGCATATTGTCCACCATTCGCTTTTTTTCTAAAGCCTCCGGGTGGCGGTGAGCCCGGGTGCGAGGGCCCTTTCATCGCTGATTGCAGCTTTAATTAATTTCTGTAATTACATTTATAATTACACTGTTGACCCATCCTTTACACCTTAACACACCCTTAAAAGTATTTTGAATTACAATATGAACACAATAAGTACATTGTACTTATTTATTGATGTAAGTACATAGTAGTTAAGGCCACCCAATCTTAAGTGGGATCATTTTTTATATTGTTGTTATATTGTATTGTTGTTGTTTTAATAATCTTTTTTTATTTTCTCTCCAATTTTCACTGCTGAAGATGATTGAAATGATTGAAATTGAAATTAAAATTACACTACAACCAGTGATTATCGTTGGCAGCCAACTGTGAAAGTTTTAATTCTATTAGTAAATAAACACAAACGATGCGTTGCTAATAACACGCATGTTTGGTTTTCCAACCTTGATGCTGAAGTTTTTCAATACTTCAGTTAGATTGAGTCTTGACGTGCATGTAGAAATCTAATTTCAGCCAGGTGACAGCAGATACTGGTATGTGGTGTGTCGTGTTTTTCCATTAATGAAGATTACCTGCCTATTCCTATTTGTACATACAGGTGTCAGATTTTGATTTGATTCCATCAATTTGGTTTTACGTGTTTGAGCTACTACAGTACATCCAGCAAATGGAATAGGTTCATTCAGACCGCCCTTAATATGCATCTGTCAAATTTCAGGGAATTCAAATATAGACAAGCAGTAATGCCCGATATTTTTCAGCTCTTCTTCTCCCAAGATAGTTTTACAACTTGAGGTTTGTCTGACTAGATGCAATTTAAATGAGAAATTGACAAGGGACTCTTTATTTGTCAGGATCCTGTCTATTAATACGGATATCTGTATGTGAAAGACATCCCCTGAGCATGCAATAATGCAGGGATTGATATTCTTCTTATTGTCGTTGTTGGGATCTTGTAACTCAGATTGATGAAGTGACACAGCAACCTATTAGCTATTTTCCGAATATACTGACGTAACCTCTCCATACAGATGACAATTTAATGAGACAGGGGTGCAACTTGGTTCTAAAATGCGTTGAAACAATCTGATATTGTTGACTACCTAGTGAAACGTTGACATTTTAAAACGATCACCTTTTGACACCACTTGACTCTTTCTATTTTTCTTTTTTTTCCCCCATTTCTCTCCCGAGCGACCTTCACCACCGACTTGGATAATTGTTGTCCTTCTCAAATGATGTGCAGTGCTGTGTGTTTTCCTGCACACTTATAGGCCATCCAGTAAGGTAATATCCCTGAAAAATAAACAGAGCACTAGTTCTGCTGATCTATTACCACTTATTTATTGTAATGAATATGTAAATTGCTCTCCACCAAGGTGAATTCAGGTAAGAGTGTGGCAAGTTTTTTTTTTTTTTATAGTGCAAGGTCTGGAAACCTAAATGTTTGTTAATGTACCCATGTCTTTCTCCACTCACTGTCAGGTGGTCTTAAAAACAACCTTGTCATGGCTGTCTCCATCCTAGGGAGCTCATATAAAATCACGTCAGCTCGGATCCTGTTTACCCCCCAATTAGATGCTATGGGTCTGGTAATCCGAGATGTCATCTTTCATTGCTTTCCTGTCATACTTGCTCAAAACCATTCAGTGACCTTTGCAGTCATTCGATATTAACTTGGTGACTGATTAAAGCTGAATTTCCCTCAGGACAAGCTACTGCCAAAGAAAAACAAAGGACCATAAAGTGTATGCTTTATTAAGTGATTGGCGCAATATAACTTTGGCATAATATCTGTCATCTGTTTGAATGGCTAAATCTATATTATATAATTTGATTTTACTGGTTGGAGGCCAATCTCTTTTTGTACCTCCTGGATATTTTGCCACCCGCAATCATACAAAGCCACAGCTACCTACGGGCCAATTTCATTAGTAAAACCTCTGAAAACATTTCTAGCCGTCTATGAAGCGGAGTATTAAAGCATCAAATAACTCAGACAACCTTGCCCTCAGGAGCAAAAACGTTGTTTCAAAGTAGAAAAGATGCTTCATGTCATTCCAGGAATATTCTGAAGCATCCTCATGAGTCTTGCCTTTGCCAATTTTCTAGTGTTTCTCACTTCTTAAACTGTGTGCCATTTAAGTTGCCCAGTGTCTTGCTAAAAATGTCTGCGTGAATCGCAGCATGGTGACCAATGTATAATTGCATTCCATTCACTCAGAAGCTATGGAGCCAACAGGGCATTATGGTAATTAGAAGGGGACAGAAAACTGGCAAATGAAATATGGCTGAACTAATAAATGAAGGAGGGGTTTAGAGGGTACTTTAATCAGCCAGAGACCAGGTGCAGCCAAAAACAAAGTTGTAGATTAAAAGCAAAAGCTCACCCCTTACACTCTTGCATGCGAAGGCAAATTAAGAAACTTTTAATACAATATTACTGTACTCTGTATTCTCAGTTCTCTTCAAAATATTCCTGACTTCCTTTACAAGCCCTCGCACGTACATGATGACCATATGCCTTCGTATCATGCAGCAAATGAGTATTGACTCGCTTCCATATGGTTGGACAGCCCTAAAATAAACACATGGGATCATTTTATGACTGCCGCAGGTGAGTAATGGATTGTGAAAGGTTAATTTAATGAAAGTCTCGCAATTGTATTAAGCAAACGTCTCTTTCCTGATCAGGCAATGTGGCTATAAACCGAAGAGAGCGTAATTGAATTTATTCTCTAAAATGGAGGTGGAGAGAGCAGCTGTAGGCCAGGTGATTGGTGGGAATATTGACTGACAGGTGTCGGATTGCAGTCCTGTCCTAATGTGCATTAACAAACCCTCATGTTTACTGAGCGGGCCTGGCCGCACATTTGCTTTCCAGATTAAATATGACCTGGTCTTGTTGTTGTTTAGGCCTGCGCTGTTGCTTTAAGGCCAGGACCATCTGTTTGTGGATGAGTTGGATATCTTATAACTTCTCTGACACATAATTCTCTTTCATTAATTGTAAATGTATGCAACTCAACGTATTTTTTTAAATCGATATTGAAAAGATTTTAGCATGTGATGCAGGTAAATTAAGCATTGATTAATGCTACTGCGAACTCATGAATCATGCAGGTGATGAAGTTTTAGTGATGGCTCATCATAATAAACAAATGCAAGTAAAACATACAAATATAACTGAACTGATAATGAGCAGATGCTACTTGTGTTCAACTAGTTAGTTCACAGTTCAACACAGGGCCTAAAATGAACATTTTTCCACACTTGCCACCCATAATTTTTTACCCTGCTATATGAAACTGTGCATCATTTCATAAAAAAAGGCATTTTCATACAATTAATGTACAAACAACATAAAGACAGTATATTTTTTAATATTTGTTTAATGTCATCTTTTTTTATGACTGAAGACCAGTATCAATGATACCAATACTGATTTCTCTATAAAATTGCACATTTTAAAAACAATCAATCTTTAAAACAATCTTCACATAAACCCATTATAATAAATGTCATATTTACCTGTGCCCTTCAGCAGAAATATACAGAAATTGAAATTGAAGTAAGCAAACTAAAATTCTAAATTAAAAAAAGTTATTTTTTCCTCTTTTTTTTCTTTGTCCTTTGATTAATAGACATC
>NW_015655572.1:671072-677072 GCF_001515625.1 Sinocyclocheilus rhinocerous | reverse complement strand
TGAGACAGTGCTGGGCTGCTCCAGGACAGTTTTGAAAACCATTTCAGAGACATGTTCTTAAATGTGACTCATATAAAATATATTACATGCATGCAAGTTTCAAGGCCGCTTTAATTGTCTTTTTGGTAACTTCATGACTTAACCTACCACGTCATTGCATGCAAGTAGTTTATTTCGGGCTTTGATATGAAAGGATACAGGCTACAGCGCGCTCCGGCGCCTTTGTGCGTGCAATTGAAGAGCACGCGCTGCGAGCACAGTACCGTTTCCGCGCTCGTTTGACTTGCGCCTGGCGCTAAAGTGAAGTGGAGCGCTCAGTCGTTCTGCGACTGAATAAATGCACTTCTTGTCAAGAGAAAAAGTGACAGAAGCAGCAGTTGTGAGTGGGGTGGCCAACCTTAGCCCCGCCCCTGCGTTAATTGCGTTAAATATTTTTAATGCGTTAAACTGAAACAATTAATCGCCGGCGTTAACGCGCTAATTTTGACACCACTAATATATATATATATATAGACATATATTATTTTTCCCCCAAATGTTAAACCATAGAGCTATTCTTTTGGTGGAAATCAGCGGAAAAACTTCTCTTTTGAAATGCTTGTAGACAGATTTATAAGCCATTCTCTTTACAACTTGGGAAGAAATTTGGTGCATGTTGCATTTTCAAATGCACGTTGTAAGCATATCAAACTCACAGCACTTGCAGTGATGGAGTTTGTGTGGATTGGCGTTTACTGCCAACCATGAAAAGGTCACAGTGCTGCACTCTGATTACAGTCAGATTACATGTTTTTTATAACTACAAAACAGATTTGATAATCAAGCTAAACCATATCTCTTTATCGGGCATTAGAATTAATAATAATTAAAAAGAGCTATCAGCCAACTGGCGAGTATCACTTTCATATACTTGCCAATGCTGATTGTTACTCTCATTTGTTGCTTGGCGAGTGTTAATTTTAGACTCTGTTCGTACCACTTTCTGATTAAACTTTTCTTTAACAATTCTGTATGGCTTGGTATTGGTTAAAACATGCCCATCTTATTCCCTAAATGTTAAGGTTAAGTTAGCTTTCATCTGATGCTTTAAAAGGAGTTTTTTTTTTTTTTGGATAGGCTTTTTTTGTTCAAATAAAACCCATGCCTCTGATGCAATCTAACAAAAAATAGTTAGCATAACCTCACCGCTATTCCATCAACCACTTGAAATATGCAGAATGAATGAAAAATCTTGTATTAGCAGTGTCAGGTTTAAGATCATTTGTGAAATTCATCGAAATGAGACGTCCCTCTACCTCTAATTAGAGGCCCCTCAGCCTCAAGATGTTATGAGAATGCCAACGGAAATAATGAATTCGTAATAGCTGAAGGAGATCAATGATATCCTGAGCAGCTAATGAAATTATCACCCCATGCCCAGCTACAGTATGTAAACAAAGGGCTGGATAAACAGAGCCAAAAGACTTATTATTCAACAAACATATGCTGCTCATCAGACAAGAATGAATAAGTAAAAAGTGCCTTTTTGGGAGTCATTTAATGAAGGGATGTCAGACGTGGCATTAATGATGTATATGAAATATCAGCTGAAGCCAGGTGTAGATATCATGTCCCTGCAATATGAGCTAATTTAATATGAGTCTGTGTATTTATTGGTTTACCTTTGACTGATTCAATTCCATCAGAATTAAAAGTGCTTGTGAGATTTATAGGTTGCTTAAAATGGCAATATGTCTTCAGCCTTCAGGCCTCAGTGTGCAATTGACAAAATGCAATAAGTGCTTTCTATTGTCTTTTGTAATAAAAACGTTGCCCTCTTTGAAACTAAAGGGCTCACTGGCGTTGTAAGAAAAAAATAGTAAACAAATAAAAGAGCAAATTTTCCCCTTAGCATTGTCGCTTGAAAATAAGCCTTCTACGGGAGGCACATTTGTGTCATTATTCATTATAGTTTCCATAATGCTGTGTTGCTTTGTTGGGAAATAATAATTTATAATTTTGTTAAAAATGCACTCGTTTGACTTGATGGCAAAGGTGAGATTGTAATTCGTGGGTAAAGAGGTTCACAACACTATCATTTTCATAATTCTAGACTGGAGACCATACTTTATAAATGGCCCTTTAATATCAGTGAAATTAATTGTACAAGCAGAACAATCAGAGATAAAGAGCATTATGCAAACAGTGACAACTGGATTGGATATCTATATTAATATTCAGTATTTTTTAAATACCATTAGTGCATCTTTACACATTTGATCCCTTGAGTATAGAATCACACACAGACACAGAAAGGAAATCATTGGTTTCATTGATCTATACAGATGCAAGATTGCATAATAAGCATGTTTCTTATATGCAGCTTGAGGTGTTCCTTAAGTATCACAATATCAGCCTGAACATACAGACTCCATTCAAACTTTAAGATCATTTTTAGCCTTAGGTATGATGTCAAATTTAAGAAATGTTTCTTGAGCTACAAATCAGCATGTTAGAATAGTTTCTGAAGGATCATGTGGCACTAAAGACTGGAGCAATGATGCTGAAAATTCATCTTTGCATCATGGGAATAAATTATTATTTTTTAAAACATATTCAAATAGAAAACTGTTATTTTAAAATTGGAATACTATTTCGCAGTATTACTATGTTTTTGATCAATTAAATGCAGCTGTGGTGAGCATAAGTCGCTTCTTTCAAAAATATATAAAAATTGTAATTACTCCAAACATTTAATGGCCAGTCTAGTAAACTTGTAGTTTTTAAAATGTAAGTTTAAAGTTTGAAAATATTCCTTTGACTTATGCCTGTGACTTAGATGTTATATTTGCATTCTGAATTGCTATTGGTCAACTTTCTTTGATTTATGTCTTTACAGATTTATTTCTATTCTTTGCATAAACTCGATGTCAATTGGAGAACCTGCAGTCAGGATTCATCTAAATGCTTCCTCAAGCTAATGCAGCATGATGTTTCTCTGACATAATGCAAAGCGTATTCTCATTCATAGCATAATTCCTGCAATTAAAATGAGATTCATTCTTATTGCAAAGGCTTCCCTCAAGACTTAATTCCAAATTACTCTGCCATCTACACATAAGGCCTTTTGGATGTTTTGGAATGCTTCAATATTTTCTAAATTAGCGCCAATTTCATACCCTTGAGTTTAAGGACTCCCTCAATGCACACAGAATTGGCAACATCTTTTTCCCCCACTTATGGTGAATGTTAAAACAGTCAGTGGCATTGGTTTCATTTAAACATTGGGAATGGATATGTCTTATACTAACTAACTAACTAAATATGCCTACATCTTCTAGAACTTACACACATTGTGGGTATGTTATTGCTAACATCTTTCAGTAGAAAAAAAAGAAAGAAAAAAAGTTGCATCACATTTGTTCCAAATTTTTTAACTGAATTTAGAAAAAAAAAAGTGATAGGACTAGTGTTCTTTTTATTAAAAATATTCCACTTGTGCATTATTAGCACTTTGACGAGCAATCACTAAAACACCTGCATGATTTGTCTATTAAGAACATTTTGCTAATGTTACCTGTAAGTTATAAAAATGTTTTTTTTTTCTGAACGTTCAAAATGTTGAGTTTTTTTAAATGTTTCAGGAGTGTTTTTTTTTTCTTTTTTCCCAATGTTAAGGGAACATTCTATTTTATAATTCTACAAAGATTATGGAAGCATTAATTTTGAATGTTATGGGAATATTTTGAAACAAGTATTAACATTTAAAACAGTGTTAGATTAACATCCATCTAAACTATTTAAGGAAAAAAATATGTATCAATAATATTTATGTACAAATGTTTTGAGAATATTATTAAAGAGAATATTATTAAAATATATCTTTTAATGGTTGTTCTATACTTAATTGTTCATAACTTTGAGAGAACACTTCCAGACTGTTAGCCAAATTCTGAGAATGATCCCTGTTAGCTGGGTAATTAATTAAAGTATTTTTAATGTTACTAAAATAATTTACTTCCCTCCCAAACTATGCCTATAAAATAAAGTAGGTATATTTACACAATGAAAGTTAACATTGGGTGTGCTAAGGAATATACAGGACATGGATTTATTTCCATAGAAAACATTGAAACACCTCATAACCTCAGTCCTTATGAGTCAGTTTACACATTAATAAACTCACTCATCATTCCTGTAAAGCATTGAAGGCTGGAGAGACAGGAAGTAAAATATTGGACGTTCAAGACTGTTGTGAGTGCTGTGTCAGCAGACATAGGACTAGTGTTCTTTTTATTAAAAATATTCCACTTGTGCATTATTAGCACTTTGACGAGCAATCACTAAAACACCTGCATGATTTGTCTATTAAGAACATTTTGCTAATGTTACCTGTAAGTTATAAAAATGTTTTTTTTTTCTGAACGTTCAAAATGTTGAGTTTTTTTAAATGTTTCAGGAGTGTTTTTTTTTTCTTTTTTCCCAATGTTAAGGGAACATTCTATTTTATAATTCTACAAAGATTATGGAAGCATTAATTTTGAATGTTATGGGAATATTTTGAAACAAGTATTAACATTTAAAACAGTGTTAGATTAACATCCATCTAAACTATTTAAGGAAAAAAATATGTATCAATAATATTTATGTACAAATGTTTTGAGAATATTATTAAAGAGAATATTATTAAAATATATCTTTTAATGGTTGTTCTATACTTAATTGTTCATAACTTTGAGAGAACACTTCCTGACTGTTAGCCAAATTCTGAGAATGATCCCTGTTAGCTGGGTAATTAATTAAAGTATTTTTAATGTTACTAAAATAATTTACTTCCCTCCCAAACTATGCCTATAAAATAAAGTAGGTATATTTACACAATGAAAGTTAACATTGGGTGTGCTAAGGAATATGCAGGACATGGATTTATTTCCATAGAAAACATTGAAACACCTCATAACCTCAGTCCTTATGAGTCAGTTTACACATTAATAAACTCACTCATCATTCCTGTAAAGCATTGAAGGCTGGAGAGACAGGAAGTAAAATATTGGACGTTCAAGACTGTTGTGAGTCAGCAGACAGACTCATAAACAGCTCTTAAAATTCAAGCATTTTCTAGGCTGTTAACCTTATACACATTCAGGCAGGTTTGCTTTTCCCCAGAACTCAAGACGCAAACGATGCGATGGGTCAGTGTTTTTAAGGTAGAGACAGAAAAATATCGAATGAGTGTGACAGTGATGCTATCAAAGTTAACACATGATTGGTCTGGGTTACTGACCTCAAAACAAACAAGAGGTAGATACTAAAAGTCCAAAAAAATCCAACATAGTCAAGGTCTGAATATGGAATAGATTAATAACACTGTGGAAACTAACATAGCACCTGTAATGTTGATGTCTATTTTGTAGTCATTACTTTATAAACATTATTGTGTATGCCTATAGCCTTTTTTAAACTCAGTTTTCTTATAAGTCACAGTGATTGAAGTAGTAAATACAATTCAATTTGCATATAAACCACTTGTTAGAAATCTTCTATTTTGTATATCTTATATCTTCCTTTTTGAACAAATCTGTTAACGAAATGATTCAAGGACTAGCCACTTGTTTCGTTCCTAAATAAATAAGTGCTATTAAACAAATCACTTGAATAAATAATTTATTGACTCACTCACTCAAAAAGACAATTACTTGTCGCCACCTACTGGTGTAATGATGTAACTTGCAGAGAAAGTCCCACTATTAATGTAAAATGTACATTAATTGTATTATGTAATATGTCTCCTTTTTGTTGCAGATTAATCTTAATACAATAAATTATTATATTTGGTTGTGGTGTAGAAATGGTGCAGAATGTGAAAGATTTATTTTCTATATATAACTCTTCTTATTTAAAAAAAAAAAGATTATTAAACGTAATTTCCAAAAATAAATAAATAAATAAAATTTGGTCTCACATTATTTTAGACCCATTTATATTTACACAAATTATGTATACATATATATATATATATAT
>NW_015655572.1:669792-670706 GCF_001515625.1 Sinocyclocheilus rhinocerous | reverse complement strand
ATATATATATATATATATATAGCCTTTTCGGTTTTCTTTTCAATTCCCATATGACACATGGGGTGTTAAAGTGTCAGGTCTGTTTGTGTGATAAGTTTTCAAACCAAGCCCTCTGTCCTCAGTCTCCACTAACACAATCATTCAGGTCTAAGACCGGCTCTCTTCGATTTCCTTTATTTCACACGAACGGATGAAGTCAGAGTATGAGCAACAGATGCATTTACGTGCACAGTGTGAACTGCACTTAATAAACTTTACTATATATCATCAAATTCAACGTTGTTATTCTCTCCTCCTCATTTATTTGTTTGTGGTTAATTAACTTTCATTTAATTGCTACAAAGCAGCAGGCCTTCTAGAGTAATTGTTTTGCTTGTGCAATATAGCGGCAGATTAGATTTGATATGTTAAAATGCTGTTTATGCTGGAGGAACATATGAACAACATTGGACCCCTTCTGAGATTATGAGCTAATCAAGTTGGACACTTGTAGTCACCCCTGAGGTCCAGGAATGTGAGGTGTGTTATTTAAGTATTCTTCTCACAGGCAGTTCTGGTAGCAACAGTCATTCCTCTTGAGCTCACCATTAGGTTCAGCTGTCAGTACGACTCGTGTCGATTTTAAAGTAGATAATTACACTGAGACTTTGCCCCTAAAAGGGTAAAATCTGTTTGATTATACAATCAAAGCAGTATTATTCTCACAGAAACCTATCGCACACTGTAAAAAAAAAATCCGTAAAATTTACAGTAAAAAAACGGCAGCTGTGGTTGCCGGAATTTTACCATAAAAAAATACGGTAGCAATGTTTTAGGTTTTACGGTTTTAACTTAAATTTACAGTTAAATACTGTAATTTCATTACCTGATATAATGTTAATATACCAACCTATTGAAGTACTGAAATCTGTTTT
>NW_015655572.1:662166-669373 GCF_001515625.1 Sinocyclocheilus rhinocerous | reverse complement strand
AAATTCACTGTCATTTTTTACAGTGCAGTTAAGGTGGCAGCAATACATTTAAAGAGACAATGCATTACTACAACTAATAAAACTAGAAAACAGTGATGAATCACAGCATTTAACTTTAGATTTCTCTTCAAAAAAGAGAAAATACTCAAGTGAATCTATGAATTGCTACTTTGTTTACATGAACCAAGCATATGTACTTCTGTTCCACTTTAATAATATCCTAAAATTTCACCGTTTTGCATTTCACATACAGATGTGTTCAACTCATTTACCTAATTACTAAATCATTTTCATAAACAACTTTAGATTAATTGCTTCAATATGAAGTATCATTTTTTAAAATTAAGTTTCATATTCTCGTTTAATCTTTTAATTCTGATATTTTATGCCAATTTTGTTTATAGGCTCAGTCTTCAGTTGAATTATTTCTGTACAATGATCAGCATATTTTGAATAAACTGAGACAAGCTGTGATTCTCCTCTGCCAGCTCTTGCGTATACATTATGCTTTTTTTTTTTTTAAAGTAACTTAATCAAATCATCCATTCTCATTCAAGTCCTTAGCAAATGCAAAGGTTGCAGGAAAAAAAAACGAACAACCCTTATTAAATACAAGGCTTTTTGGTACATTCATCTGTCTGTAGACCTTTTTATGTGCATTTCCTTAAATGTTTAAATATATCTGTCTCCGCACTCCAGAAATAAAAACGGTTCGATTCTGTATACGATCGCCTGCAATCTCATAAGTCTTAGATTTAGGTTGCTTTTAATGGGCATAAGGATAAAACTAGGGCTGCACGATAAATCGCATGCGATATTTAACGCGCATCTTATCAGTAAAGCCGGTTCTGTAATCAGCGGTAAATCTCCATCATGATGGAGATTTACCGCTGATTACAGAACCGGCTTTACTGATAAGATGCGCGTTAAATATCGCATGCGATTTATCGTGCAGCCCTAGATAAAACTAATTTTGTCTAGTTTGTGAAGCTGATTTGAAATGAGTTTTGCATCTCTTTCATCCCTTACACTTTTTTAAAAAAAAGAATACAATATAATATAAAATATAAAGAATATTTTCTACATATTCCCCATGAGTGTAATTTCAAAATCTTTTATTTTTCTACGCTTAACTTTTTCCTACTAATATCTTGTAAAAGGTAGTGTTAGAATTGTAATTGCACTCTTTCCCTGTTTGTCTTTGGTTTTAGAATGGTCTATTTTCATTTCAATTAAGAGAAACAAAAAGCTATCACGATTGCAATTTGAAGTAAACGGTCTAATGAAAGCATGCTAAGTGGTAGGCAGAGTTTTTGACATTCGCCGTAGGACTAAATCAAACCTTTCTTGTCATGTTTTGAGTTAATATGAATTTAAATCGTTGTCTAAACTAAGCGCTATGCTTGTGAGCTTCGTATCAACGGCTGTAATTTTCCTATTATGTGTCTTGCGGATTGCCACAAGTGGATTTGTAAGTGGATAATTGTGATTATTGTCCGTGGTTTGAACGCCATGTTCTTGGTATTAGCATTGCAAAAACATTTTGGCACTTTGCCTCTTTGTTTTGAATTGACTTGTTTTGTGAATGTTGTCCCTCTCCATTTATTGCAGCAACCAGGGAACACATTTCCTGGGCACAGATTAAGCCTCTTTTATGCATCAAAAATGAAAGGTAATTTCCTATTCTTAGTCACAATTTGTTCAGAATTAATCTTTAGCTGTAAAATTTGACCCTTTTTCACAATAGTTTTTCACACAATCCTTTTTGACAACACATGGGGTAACATTATACTGACTGAATGGTAGTGAATGATAAGTATCCACATCTAAGATGCTTTTAAGGACACTGTTTGCCCAGCAGTTGATGGAGAATTAAGATTCATGTTCACATTCCTGTCAGAGAAAAGTTTGAACTCCTTGCATTTGCATGTTTTTCAGTGTCTGTTAAATGCAAATCATTTTGTGATTTGTCCAGTCGATTTAATGAATTGGTTAAATCTCTCTGGCTGTCTCTCCTAGAGAGTTTCTCTCAATGTTTACTGCTTATTTTAGGGTTGAGTGTTTACTTTGACACTTTGATCTCAGCAGCAGACTTTATTCTGACTGTCTTTATCAGTCTGAGGGTGGTGTTTCCTTTTCTGAGGTTGGTAGGTGTCCACACTGTTAGATACGCCCCACAGAGTGCACCAAATCAGTGGATGTTTTGCTTTTATGTTGTTAATGATACTGGTTGCTTTTTGTTTGGTTTGCTCCCAGGCAAATCTCAGTGTTATCCATGCACCACTAAAATGTTGCTCTGGTGACCTTCTCGCCTTCATGCCTCTGCAGTCTTTTTGGGATATTATCGTGTGTTTGAATGACGCAGGGAAGTGGCTTCAAATGCAATTATTTTAGACTCCTACATCTAACCCTAACGATACTGTAGCAGCCTCTCAGGCATGTACTAGGCACCTTTGTAGTTACAATTCTGTATGAGTATGAGTTGCATACTTTGTATGTTATTATTATTGCTGTAGTAAACTACACAGTAGTTGGCACAATGACATAAGGCTACAGTACATGCATGTGAGCATATAAAAAACAGAAAAGTCATGTACATTTAGTGTCATGACAATTTAACAAAAAAAAGGCCAATTATTTATTCCAAATCTTCTGAAGTTATATCATAGATTCCATTAATGGTGTCACTTTTACGTATAGAAAAGAACAATTTACATGGCCATTCAAACTTTTGGAGTCAGTAAGAGTGCTTAATTGATTGATTGTTTTTGAAAGAAATTAATTCTTTTATTCAGCATGAATGCATTAAATTGTTCTGAAGTGACAGTAAAGATTTCTTTTTCATATAAATGCTGTTCTTTTGAACTTAATTAACTTAATTCTGAACTTCTATTAATCTAAGAATCCTGAAAAAAATGAATAAATAAAATATTGAGCAGCGCAACAACATTGATAATAACAAGAAATGTTTATTGAGCACCAAATCAGCATAATACAATTATTTCTAAAGGACCGTGTGACACTGAAAATTCAGCTTTACATCACAGGAATAAATTTAATTTTAAAATATATTGAAATAGAAAACAGGTATTTTAAATTGTAATACTATTTTGCAATATTACTGTATTTTTTGATCAAATAAATGCAGGCTTGGTGAGCATAAGAGAGAGAACAAAACATTTGAATGTAGTTCTACTCTCATGTTCCACAGAAGGCTAAAAATCATGTTTTGAACAATATAAGAGTGGATACATGTTGGCATAATTTTAATTTGGGGGTGAACAAATCCTCCAAAATGAGTTGGCACAAAAGCTTTGGAATGCACAGATAAAGATTGAGTGATGAGAGTGTGTTGTTTGCACAGTTCAAGTTGCTTGTTGTATGATTAGCTCCTGTTCCAAATGTATTTCCGTGTATCTTTTAATAACTGTAGAGCTCTGTACAGGGTTCCACAGCATGATATACAGCTAACATTTAGCACCAGTCTGTTCGAGAAGCTTTACCTCGATAACAACAAAAGAGAAGCACAATAATATCTGCTCATACTCCTCATTTACATGCATCGGCCTTTGAGATCTCGCATAATGAATCAGTTCACAAACCCAAACATGGCAAAGCGCTCCAGTGGCGGCTGTAGTCCAGGCAGAGACGAGCAGTGGGCTTAATTTCCTTCTGCCTGTTTTGAAGGTCATCCGGATGTCTGCCATGACCCGAGTGCTTGTCTTGGTTTTAAAATGCTGTTTAATTCAGGGAGTCTCTGTGCTGTTATGCTTGAGATAATGTCAGGCCTGACATTTTTCTTCAGATAGTATGATTACCGCTGAACTCTCTTTGAGCTTTGTTGGCAGACTTTGCGGCAGAACCGCATCCTGTTGAGAAACACGCTCATGAATGAGCCATATCTGTTTTGACAGTGTTGCTTACGGCATGATTAATAATCCAAAAAGGAAAAGTAATCTTTAATGTTATTGTTTATGGTTGGATGATGTGACTGGTACAGTTTTATACCTCCGTGTGCCAACGTAAGTCAAACAGCGCAATCAATTTATCATGTGCCTGCAAGGAACACTTAAAAAGTTTAGGAGAACGTAGAACATTCTCCCTGGGGTTTTCGTGTTTTCTAACCTATATCAAGTTGTTAATTTATATTGTATGATTCCTTAACAGACTTCCCTGATAAATTAATCAGAGATTGTTAAGCTGACATCAAGCAACAGAGAATATTCCCCCTCTGGTTTAAACATCTTTTGCTTTTCACCAAATGTTTTGGAGCTGAAAAGTTACTGGTAAATGATGACATCAAAGATAACAACTCATTAATTGGATATAAACCACATACACCTCTCAACTTGTGTGTCTGAGTACCATGGATACAAATAAATGGATTCATTTACTGAATTAATATTAGAGAGAGAGAGATAAAACTCAGATTAAAGCCATAGATTAATGTCAGGAATCTGAATATATTGTGTTTTTCTGCACCAAACCGCATTTACATCCCAGAGAACTCTTGACGCTTTGAATAATACATTTTCTTCTCTTCAATATTAATTTAAATGTATAACAGCAAAGCGGCGCCAGAAAGTGACGTGTCCCAATTATGTACACAGGCGGCTTCAAGTACAGATTTACAGAAGATTTGCTCTAATATATATTTTTTTCATAACCCTGAAAAAAATAATTATACAAAACATGAGGCTTAGAGCTTTCAACTTGTAAGATTAAACTCTAAAGCTGTTTGGTCCCCTTGACTCCAAAGAGGTTTTTTTTTTTCTTTTTTCTCCTGGCTTTAAAAATGAACACTTTTAAAGCCATGTCAAAAGTCTAGTAAACAAAGCATTGGAAATCTGTAATTAGACCATAGCGGGAGACGTCTTATACAGACTTGGCACATATTTATTTAATTAATTAGACTAAAATAGCCTGGATTCCATCATCACCTCTATAAAAAAAAGAAAAGAAAATATCCCTCTGGTGTGCCCTTAGCGACACAAAGTTAATTCACATTAATAATTCACAACACGATGAGGGTGTGCAGAAACTATACACTATTACTAAAGGTCCAACTCGCAAAAAAAGTGAAAATGAATGCACGTTGTAATACGTGATATCAACAAACAAAAGCTATCTCATTTAATTCTGGCAAGGCTTAAAGATTCAGCATTCAACCAGTGCTTGGAAATAAGCTTATTTTGATATAATCCTCTTTTTACTTGCATTCTTTGTTGATTGGCTTACAGTATTATGTGTATAAATCTAACATCATTCACACAGCTTTATTTAAACATGCTGTTTGTTGCTTTGAAATAATGCCTTCTGTCTAATTAAAGTTAAACTCACAAGTTCTAGTGCAACTCAATATGCCAGATGTTTCGTTGGCTTTCATATACATTATGCTTGGGGGTTTTAATATCTTAGATGCCACGGACCCCCAAATATGATCATCCTCATTGCTTTAGAATAAAGTCTTGCTAAATTATTAAATGCAAATTTAGATACTCTTTTCTAACCCTTTGTCTCATTTGCCAATTTCCTAGAGTTTTTTTTATTGTTCCAATTTCTGGTCAGCTCAGCTCTGTTGGAGAAACTAACAGGCCAGTCAATTCCTGGACCGTTACACTTCCTATATAATCAACACTACTCCCACACAACAGTTTAAATGCATCTAGACATGCCAATACTTTTGGGAGTTTTCCCATATATCTTATGATCCTTTTTATGTTCTACAACAACTAAAACTTGATTATCTTATACGTTTTTTCAAATGGTTTAACTGGCTATCTGAATGCAAAATAATTATTTGAAGTGTCCACTGGATAAATGTATTACCCTCTTGAGGTTTTTTTATGGGATTGATAAACAAAGCATTTATTTGCATGCATAAATACTAATTAAACCGTTTCTTCTGATCCTGCTACAGATATAATGGGCGCTGTGAACCGTCTTGATGATCTTACCATCTCCAATGTCACAAGACACATCTTGATCTTGACACACATATTTAAATGTATATTTATGAGGAACCTTGAGCATCCAAAGGCACAACTGTCAATAGCCTGAAGCAGATAATCTTGTTAATTAGGTATTATCTTCTTTTGTTCTTCTTTTCAAAGTGCTTGTCTCAAGTTCTCAATGACCCTTCGTCGGTTAGAGCGATTTCTGAACACAAAACGGTACTTATTTTTAAATATCAAAGATTTAGTCAGCATATCAAAGATTCTGTCTGAAATATTAAGAGTTCTGGACTTCTTGAAAACAGGGTATTGATAAAAGTCTGTGTAAGTGCAGGGAATCTAATGTGTAGTTAAGGGCGGTCAATTCCCAAGTCGCCTTTGCCTCATATGGTGCCAATAATGACTGCATTAACACAGTGTTTCCCATCAGATTTGGTTTGCGGCTTGAAAATTAAATGTTGGTCCAGTTGCCCCTGATGTTTGAGAGGAACTGGCGCCATGAGAGATGAGATTATGAAACACCAGAAGCTCTTGGCGAAGTAAAACAGACAAGTGGTCATACGTGAGGTAAGTCAGAGATTACTCTCCAACACTGTGTAGGAGGCCAGTCCATTACTGCTTGACCCGTTAGGGTCATTTAAAGAAAAAAATAATCAGGCAATCTAAAAGTGGAGGTGGCTGCTGAATTATAGAGGAAGGAAGTTACTAAGAGCATGGAGTACACTGTTGCTGCACTTATGAAGTCTTTTCAGCCATGCTTTCTGGCTTTGGTTGAAGTCATTTGACCCCAGGAGATAAATAGTTCTTCTCACATCTAAATGGCTTGGTTATTGCAACATTGTGTTGAGTAAAAAAATCGTTGCCATTCCGATGCAATTTTGATGCTTAAAGAAATGGACATCATGCATAAAACTGTTGACACTCAATTACACAGAGGATGGTAAAACACAGTCAGAGGCGGACTTAACCATTAGGCAAAGGTAGGCGACCGCCTTGGGCCCCCAAAAGCCAAGGCCCCCCTAAAATGCTTTTTATATGCGAGATGCGCGTTCAGTGCGGACGCACAAGTGGTTGCTGTGGTGTTCATTACCACGACAACCGTCTGTGCGTCCGCGTTGAACGTGCTTCTTAGCAAAAGTAGGGCGATGTAGAAAATGGGGACGGAATCCCGGAATCTATTCATAAAAACGGAATTTACTGTGTAACGTGGAATGTGACGGAATGAACGGCGCAGACGCGCATTTCGTTTGCTA
>NW_015655572.1:647790-662094 GCF_001515625.1 Sinocyclocheilus rhinocerous | reverse complement strand
TCGCGGTTGTCGTCTGTAGTAGCTAAATAGTATTTTTGCCATTTAATATTCACATACATTAGTCCATATCGCGGTTTGATTGAAGTGTACTGAATTGCATTTGATTTATTCATTCAATATTTGACGAATTCCGTGACATTGCTCGTTACACAGTAAACTTCTGTTGTGTAGCATTTTGAATGTACAAAAATTAAAGGGTTTGTTTAATTTTCATTGGAATAAAAGATAGATTCATGTTTTTGCCTTCATTTGATTACCAGAAAAATGAAAATACACAACACAGAACTTCTAAAAAAATAAGTAAATAAAATTAAAATTAACATTTCATAGGGCCCTATTATTGTATACAAATTAATAAATTAAGTTGTTTTTATGAATTCAATTAATTAGATATGTTTTTGATTAAACCATTAAAATGGAATACAGAAAAATTAAAATGGAAAGTGCAGAATTTGGGCCATAAGAATGTAATTTTTGTTAAACTTTTAATAGGCCTAAATTGCTGTTAAATTAAACACGTTTCCTGATTTTAATCAATTAGACATGTTTTTTGTTAAAATTTAATATAATCATCCAGAAAAATTAAAACGGAAAAAACAAAACAAAAACAAAACTGAATCCAGAAAAGTTAAAACTGAAAAAAAGATTTTGGAAAAAAATAAAACTTAGGCTAATTTTGGAAAAATAAAACGGATTTCATAGGGCCCTACAACTAACATGCATCTGAAGCTATAATTTTAATACTAAGCATCAGTGCATATTATATAGGGCCTATTTTAATTCATGTACATGAAAAATCTAAAAGATTAGACACAACTATGGGACACGGTCGTGCAGCAGCGAGCAACAGTGAAAAGAACCTCAAGGTTGTAAATGTGTGAAATTGTATAGGGCCCCATTCCTGTATTTTGCCTGGGGCCCCCAAATCACTAAATCCGCCCCTGAACACAGTCATGCACTGAACTGTTCCTATATACTTGACTATGTAGTCATTCTGTCTCTGAGTACTCATAGACCTCTCTGACCTTGTATTTTGCCCCTGGGTAATCACTGAAAATATAAAAAAAGAGATTTTACTTTATTTTACTTTCTCTTTCAAAGCTCAGATGAAACACTGGATATTCAGTTGGTGCGGCTCAAGGAGGTCTATAATACCTGGAGAAAGCTGTTTGTTAGTATTCTCATCCATCCAAATAGCAGTTGATCGGTTGGTGTAGGACCTGCTGGAATGTTTTTGTTTTTTTTTAAAGTTATTTTAAGCCAGTCACTTGAGTTGTAAATGGTATGACAATGCTGACTGGCTGATGGCACCACAAGAATGTGCATAAGGACAAATATAATCTTGTTTGAAGACACCTTGTGTTTGTGAGTTGATTAAATGCAAATAATTCTATTGAATGTAAAATTTAAATAAATAAATTGGGCTGCACAATAATTGTGATATATCTTGTATGATTATCAAATCAAATTCTGCAATTTAATTGAGTTGTCAAACTGTAGCCATGTATTTAGGAATGAATCACACAGTGCAGTTTTATTATAATTATCAAGTATTCATTTTTATTTTAAAGTACAATTGTAATGAAAGAAAGAAAGAAAATAGGGACCCCTGATCAACAATAATATGATTTTTTTTTCCCAGATGGTGTGGTTTCAGCATCTACCATAAGGGATTAAATGGGTCACACTAACCAGCCAAACGCTGCCCCTTTGGTTATGAATACATCTTTTTCAAACCCAAAATAAATGGACACCAGTAACTTATTTGCATCCAGTAAGTCAGTAATCTTTCTCTTGCAAATATAACCCAGTTCCTCTTTTCTGTATGTTGACATGCAGAGCTCAACTCTCTCTTTATTCTGTCTTCATAGTCCCTCTTTTGTACTCTTTTGTTGACAGCTCTGTGTTGCCTAATCCTTTGAAATCCCTCTTGAAGCCATTGCTGTGGCAAACAGTATGACAAGAAAAGCACTTTTCTGCATCAGAGTAGCTCACCCTTTGTCTACTGTGTGTGAGCACATCTCTCAGAGCATACATGTTTACATTGGCTATTTTGTGCCCGCAGATCTGAGTTTTTGAACAGTATATATTAAAGAGTGCGTATTGTGCACTTTTTTATTTTTCAGATCAGGACTTTAGATTCTGTGTGTCATCTGAGGCTGAATATGAAACGCATAACAGATTTGCTTCTGTATTCCCTGGATTTGGACCTACAGAAAATGAGAAAGGAGGAAAAAAAAAAATCAAAAATGCCAGTGAATATTTTGAGTGTGTATGTGTCCTGTAAATGCTTTATTCAGAATGTAAAGTTTATTTCTCCACAATATTGATATGTGTACATAATATCTGTGATTGCCTAATAAGAAAGTAATTCAATAGCATCAGCATATGACTGCACGGTTGTTGGCTCTTTATTCTTGAGGTGCTTGTCCTTTATTTTGAGAATTAAAGATTTGATTTGAGGAATATTTTACCCAAAAATAAAAATGTGACTATTTCTTCATCAGAACAAATTTGGGGGAATTTAGTATTACATCACTTGCTCACCAATGGATCCTCTGCAGTGAATGGGTGCCGTCAGAATGAGAGTCCAAACAGCTGATAAAAACAACACAATAATCCACACAACTCCAGTCCATTAGTTAACGTATTGTGAAGTGAAAAGCTGCATGACTGTAATAAATTCATTATTAAGATGTTTTTAACTTCAAACCTTCCAAAAAAAGTCCTCTATCCATTTTTTTACTTTTCCCAGTGAAGAAGCTGTCTCATATTTTTTTTCTTTTCACCTTTCTTTTCAAAAGACTTGTTTCTTTTCACCTCACAAGGTGTTAATTGAGATGTTTATCATGTAGATTACTGGTGGATTATTGTGATGTTTTTATCAGCTGTTTGGACTCTCATTCTGACGGCACCCATTCACTGCAAAGGATTGCTGAGCAAGTCATATAATGTTAAATTTCTCCAAATCTGTTCCGATTTAGAAACAAACTCATCTACATCTTGGATGGCCTGAAGGAGAGTATACATTTTCAGCAAATTTAAATTTTGGGGTGAACTATTCTTTTAAAGTACTACAAATTCGGAATTATGGCAAAAGTGAGCAGAAGACGATACCTGGAGAAGCTTGCTCAAGGGCACAAGTTCATTGCTTATTCAGTTCAGGGCTCGAACCAGTAAATGTCCAGTTACCAGCCCTGAGCTTTTGGCCACTACACCACAAAGGTCTTTGATTCTGTTTGCCACCTTGAGCTGAAATCAACCTCTTATTTTCCCACTCCACCCTGTGTGTGTAGGAATAAGAAGGCTATACACAAAGGTAAAAGAGAGAGGTTCCGCAGACAGACCATTTTCATTTCAGGTTTGTTTTCATGAAAGAAAAAACAGACATTAGTATTGCCAGACACGGCTGGAGAGAAACTGCTGGGTCCCCAGGCAGTCTCCCCAAGGGCTATAAACATAAACCTGTAACTGGTAATATGAAAGCTGTATCTGATAGAGTCTCAGAGGAAATGCATTTCTTAGTATAAAATCAAAGAAATAAGCATCCTCAGTTTTATGTCTACAGGTGCACATAATGCAACAGACACAAGGTTTAAATGGAAGAATCTTAGGAACTATTGACTTACGCCATATACACAATGATAGCGGGACTTTATTCTCCTCCTTGAAGCAAAAATCAATTTGTTTCCTGTCACCTCTAAACATCTGTCCCAATCCGATCACAGTTCAGACATAATGATTGTGTTCCTGAAACCTTTAGCCTTTAATCTCTAGTAGCTGATCATTTCCTCTTCCCAGACCCCTTGATGTTTCAAATGCATAACAAATAAACAGCATTGCTGACGGGTATTTTTTTTTTGATATACCTTAATATACTGTCCAGGTCTGTATCCTAGCAACAGTAGCATCCTGTCCATTCACACTGAGAAAGGAAGGTGTGACAGTCCAGTCGAGTTGCACCTTCTGTAGATCATTTGCTTTAAAGTGAAAATTCTGTCATCGTCTGGCCACCCTCAAGACTTCTCTTCTGTGCTCAAAGAGGTTTTTATCAAAATGCCAAAGTTTCTCTTTGCCTGGTCTCGAGAGGTAGGACCTTTGACTAAATGACAGGACTTTAGATTCTGTGTACTTTAGGTTGAAATTTATAGGTGTTCCTCAGATCCTTCACTTTTTAAAATGTATTCCTATAAGGAACCATCAGGATTTCTAAAGGCAGAGCAGAAACTGATGATGCAACAAGAGCTTGTAACACTCCAAAGAGAAAGGAAAAATTTAAGTCGCATCATATGACCCATTTAAAGCAAAAGATTGGGGTTGGTAAGATACAGTTTTTAAAAAAAATGTTTCTTGAGGACCAAATCAGCATATTAGAATGATTTCTGAAGGATCATGTGACATTGGAGACTGAAGTAATGGCTGCTGAAAATTCAGCTTGACATCACAGGAATAAATAAATTTTAACAATATTACTGTTTTTACTTTTTGATCAAATAAAAGCAGACATTAAAAATCTTAACGACCCCAAACTTTTAAATAGTACATTGAAAAAACAAACAAACAAACATTTGGTGTCAAAACAAAACAAAACAAAACAAAACAAAAAAGGTACCACATTGAATTAAAAGTGAAATTTTGAAGTAAAGACTGAAACTGTATTTTCTTGCAAAATGTACTCTAATAATCTTTATTTACTTTTTTTTTTTACAAAAAAAAAAGGACAGTGTAGTGTATAATTACAAGTAAATAATGACATAATTTTTATTTTAAATCTTTTCAATGGCATAAAATGGAAATTCTTACTGGTAACTGGCTGTGAAATTCAGATGTAAAATAATCTGTTGACGCTAAATGAGAAAAAGTGAGCCTAGACTGCAGCTAGTGAACTACAAAAATAGGTGCATGACACACCTGCCTAGCAACAGCCCACATGCCCTCCCCCACTTACCACCAGTAGTATTTTTTTTTCTTTCGTTTTCAGTTGAGTGACTTCAGAACATAAGCAATATGTCCAAATGTAAAATCTCACTCAGCCGCTGTGGCAGTTGCCCTGACAGTGATCGCTCTTCCTGATCAAGTTACGGTTAGCTTTCAGCTCCCAAACTTACCTACCCTCACCTCCTTTTGACCTTCTGTGGGCTGCTGACTAAATCATTTGCGGAGTTCATTAATCTCATGCTAAAGGAAGAACGCATTTCACTGCAAATGACAGCTCATGAGGTGATGCACGTTTGATAGAGGACATATTCATTCATCAAGGGAGCCTTTGTTTGATGGATATGCAGCTATCAGTGTTGGCTCTTACCCATCCATCATCTGCACGGAGGTCAGGCCTGAAGATCAGAGCTCAGTCACTTGCTAAAACGACCACTGTACTGCCATACTCTGAGTTGAAGTCACCTATAGTTTCATATCTTGTCAACAGGCCTCACAACTCTACATGACCTACATCTAAGAGTTGGTTCAGTCAGTTCATTTTAAACAGTCTTCTTTTTTGAGCTTGAGGACAAGAAGCAAGTGAAAAATGGAAGTGCTTTTGCTTTTTTTAATGATCATGATCATTTAATGCACTTATACCCTTTGCCAACCAGAGTGGGAGTGTGTAAACTGAAAATAAATTATATTAATGGCTGCGATTATTTCTTTTTATTTATTCTGGTTCTGTTACACAGTATGCAGGCATGTGTATAATATTAAGTCAGATGAGTAAAGCTTTGAATAAAAGTGGCTTTAGAAGTCAAACAGTTAGTTAGTTGTCGTTTAATTATTTTATACAACTAAACATAATTCTAGTTCATATCAGGGTTTTCTACAGATTTCTGTTTTTCAGGCTACATACTCTGCAGCGGTATAAGTTACTGGTGATATTAGCAAACAGCACGATTGTAAACAAAAAAAAAACCCGTTAAAAAAAGTACTTCATATCATGTACCATTTCAGACACAAAATTGCCAGCATTTTGTGTGCATCACAATAGTGGTTTCTTCATTTTGAACAGATCAGTTAGGAAAGATTCAATAACTTATATACTGTGCCTTCCTAAATAAATCAGTTTTAAACTAATTAATTTTAATTATTGTTTTAATTAATCACTCATAAAGACAGTCACTCTCTGCCACCTACTGGTGTAATATTGTAATCTGCAAAAAGAGTCACTTGATCATTATCACAAATGTATAAGTAAGTAATACTAACACAAGACATTCACTTCAATATTGACATCTCTGAAATTAATGAACTTGCAGTAAGCGAGTCAGATATTCAGTAGCAGCTCTGATAGATTAAGTTCAGTTGATTCGTCAGACTTCGAAAAAGCTAAATGGTCGTAAAAAAAAAATAGTCACACTTGTGTTGCATAGGAAATTAATGGGAAATAGGCAAAATACGAAAATACAGAGATATTTTTGTGTGTACAATCTACAAATCAACCACAGTGCAGAAAAAAGTACACAGCAATGAAGGGGTGACAAAACTTAAGCAGTTATGCCTGAAAACACTGCTCAGTAACGAAGGAATACACAACACTGAATATATGGCTATACAGGCATCTAATGGCACCATGGTATTACAGATGATTTTCTTAATTTTTTTCCACAAGGTGGAACAAATCTGCCTCAATTCAACGGTTTTTAAATACTTTTGCTCTATTTTTAACTTAAATGCTGGATTAATTGAAAAATGATATACAATTATTATTATTTTTACATTTTATACAGAAAATAGTCAAAAAATTTGATATTGATATTAATTAGTAACATCAAATATACACTCAAAATGTTAAAGAAAAAAAACATTATTGAAATGAAATAAAGTATATTCATTTTACAAAAATAAAATTATTGCACCATTATGGCCTCTGGTCAGTTGACTTCGAGACAATACAATGTCACTCCCAAATGAACAATACCAGAGGGTTAAAAGAACCAGCTCATAAGAGTAATTTGTTCCTGAATCAGATTGCACTTTGTTTTGAGTCACTGAAAATATGCTTTAAGAACACTCTTTAATAATAATTTGTTCATGAATTGGAATGAACAGTTTCCATTGTATGTTGTTGTTGTTTTACCTGCAGCACACGATGACAACTTCATAAAAAGTTTCTTGCCATCATTTTCCTGGAATACAGTGTTTATAGCAAACCTACATTCTGAACTCAGGTAAAATATGTATTTAGTAAAATGTTTCTTTTGCTAATTGTGCTGAAAAGCGATTTAAGGGAACGCTTGTGCAAAGCAATCGATTTTGCGATCAGTTTTGTCAGTCTGTCTTTCATAGGTGGGGCCATTCACACAGAACATGTTCTCAAATCTCTTATATTTATATATTTTCTATGTCAGAATTTGGCTGTCATGTCTTGCTGTTTTGGACTCTGATGGAATGAACATTGCCTTTTTTATACACAGAATTTACTTATGGGTCAGGATTCCAGGATAAAATTTTTTAAAATATGTTTTATGTGATATTAACAAAAATAACTACTAAATCAACACATGGATTTGACAGTCTTTAACCATTTAGTTTAATTGGATGTGGCACTACACTGATTAGTAATCTCATAAATAGTTTTGAGTAACCAAGAATGAATTTTAAGCACAGATACAGTACATTGTGCAGGATATGTGAGGCACTACAGCTAAACCCCTATGTAGTGTTCTCCTCTCAGTTCCCAATAAATTACATTACTCCCCACACTCATGACTTTCCCCAACTCTTTGAAGTCTGCTGCTTTTGAACAAATTCAATAGCGGTTAAAAAAAGAGAAAAAAGATGAAAGGGACAGTGGCAATTTTTCACACTTTTTTCGTAGACATTAGGGCTTTAGTTCTCTCATTTCTTCCCAAGCCTCTCACAGCTCCACACACTGTGCAGCCGCATATAAGTATATTTTTTGAAATATGAAACAGCAAATATTATTTTTGCACTGCACAGAGAGATTCCTCTCAAACCCTCTGTGATGGCACTGAACAAGCACTCGCACAGAGCATGTTTGCTCTCTACTCCACCACCCCTCCTCCTGCAGATTTATCTATACTTTTTCATCTCCCCTCCATCTTTGTTGTATTTGGTCTTTGGCCTTATCCCGAGGCTTAGGACCACTGCCAGATTTGATAGTGTCTGCATCTTCTTTGGATGTTTTGCATCACAGAAACAATGCTGAGTACAACACTTCAAGTTACATGACACATCTTCACAAACAAAGCGTTTCAGACCAAGAATATCTTTACCACCAAATACACAAAATAATGTTCTTTTTAGCAACATCATATTGACCCCTTTAATATTCAGAGAAAACATCTCAATGCATGGCTGGTGTTTGGCCTTCCAGATGTAGACGAGTTAAAAATGGATTTATTTCTTATAGGCACCCAGTTCTGCTGACAGGTTTTTCTGACCCAATAACCTGAACCATAAATGCCATGTCAGTATTTACTCTTGAGCAGCAGCAAAATTTTGTTAGGACAACACTGAGAGCACCAGTAAAACAAGCGACTGTCCTGAGCTGTGATGTCAAAGGTGGCAGACAGGGAAATATGTAAGTATTTTTGGTGATATCAACATATGGGCACTCTTATAAATGGAATCGCTTTACTGGTGAATGTTAGAGGTATTCAGATGAGTCCTCTGAGAATAGCGAATTCATAGGTTGATTTTAACATTGGCATCACACTTAAATGTAAATCATAAAATTTAAGCCATCATAGATAATGCATTTCCCAAATTTTACATCATAAGAAAATTATTTCTAAAAACCGGTCTGAACTATCATGGCAGCACACACAAATCAGTAAAAGAGTGAAACACGTTAATGACAAAGGTTTAAAGAGTGCAGATTACTTTATTTTAATTAATCCCGTCTAGAATTCATTTATAAATAAATTTGCTATTTAAACGCTATTTATCTAACAAAGTTTCCCCATTAATTGATAAATGTGATTCTCATTAAATATTGAACTTCCTCACCTGCGGCAGTACCTCACAGGTTCCTGTAATTTCAGTTCAGACAAGTCTTCAGATGATTAGTAAAATGGTCCTATACTTGTTTGATGATGTCAGTTGTTCATTTTTTCAGCTTACTGTATATTGTTTGTATTTTTCATGTTAGTATGTGTGTACACATTAAAGGAATAGTTCACCGAAATAATAACATTTGCTGATAATGGTCTCACCCTCAGGACATCCAAGATGTTTATTTCTTCATCAGAACAGATTTGGAGAAATTTATCATTACATCACTTGCTCACCAATATATCCTCTGCAGTGAATGGGTGCCGTCAGAATGAGAGCCCAAACAGCTGATAAAAAACATCACAATAATCAACAAGTAATCCATGCAACGCCAGTTCATTAATTAACATCTTATGAAAAGCTGCTTGTTTGTAATAAAGAACTAAGACACATTTTAAGCTGTAAAAGCTGTAAAAGTGGTCCTGTACTCACAAAACTTCAGTAATAGTTATTCAGCAGACACTTTCATCCAAAGCAGGGGTACAATCCTCCCGGAGTAATCTGGGGTTAAGTGCCGTGTTCAGGGCCACAATGGTGATGGCTCCTCGGGAGGCTTGAACCACCAACCTTACGGTTACTAGCTCTGAGATTAAACCACTCCACTACACAATATAACATCAACCGCCTGGTCGTGACTGTGGAAAACAATTCCCACACAATTCCATCAAGTCATGGCTTAGTTTTTTGACTCAGAAGATCAAAAGTCAGAGGCAGATCTATCAGCAATCTTAACAGAAATACTGCTGTCTAGTGACATTTGTTGTTTAGTTGACTCTGTTATCCACAGAGACCATGAACTGGTCACAGGAACAGACCCCTTGGAGCAATTGAATGTTAAGTGGCCTGCACAGAAGCTCTGTGGTGGTAGCAAAGATCATGATCTTGGGTTACTCTTGATGTGCTGGCTTACTGAACCTCAGCCGCATGGCCTGTATCTTTAACAACAAGACCACTATACCTTCTTGCTGGAACCCTTCATTTTGCAGTCCTTTTAGATTCACTGTTAGATTAGGAAATTTAGTTAACATGGTCAAATGTGATGCGCGTGTCTTATAATTTTCAGTGTTTTCATTCAGAAGTGGATGAAGTGATCTGCAGTTAAATTAGTATGGAGTTGATAACAGCTTGAACCTATCAGGGGAGCCCTCCGACTGAACAGCTATTTATTCAAGAACACGGGGTTCACATGAGATAACTTGATTACATTTTTTTTCTGGAATTATTCTGCAATGAACTCCTGCAGTTTAATGAAGTCAGTGACACAGCTGCACTTTTGTGCTTCTCCCTTTTTTTTTTAAAATCTAATTTCTTAGCACTATACAATTTGAACTTTACATTTTTAATGCATTCTCTGGGTCTACTTTTAAGGCACTTTTGCAGTTAAATAGAACAGGGCTAGTGAAAATGCTGAATCGTTCATCCAAAAATGGAAAATTCTGTATTCATTTACTTTTCAACATTTTTTTTTTTGCCCATGCAATGAAAATCAATGGTCAATAAAACTGTTTCCAATGTTCTGCAAAATATCTTCTTTTGCGTTACACAGAATAAAGAAATTCATGTAAGTTTGGAATGACACGAGGACGAGTAAATGATGACAGAATTTTCATTTGTGGATGAATTGTTTTCATTACAGATTGTATTATCAGGATTTAAAAAAAAAATGAGTGAAATATTAACATTTACATAATTTTCATTACGTCTTAGTATTTGGCATGTCTACTTTTCCTCTTCTTTTGTTCCCGAGCAGCATGAACAAAACATGAACATGTAATCCAGCTAAATTTGAGAATGTTCCAGAGCATCTTGTGCTTTAGTGGAAGCAAGAATATCTGTTTAGTAGAGATCTCTTTTGACAGTATAGTAGATATCATATTATATTAGAGAGACTCTGAATGTTTCTTATAAATGATACTTCATATTGCAGTAGTAGGTCTTTTAAACATCTATAACCCGTTTTAACCACTTGCAATATTAAATTAATGAAAAAATTAAAATCTCATGGATGATATGACGCATAATGGGGGTTGTAATTTTATCACAAGCGCATGTGTTGCTATGGAACAAAGTGTACTTTTATTAGCATGTCATGGGTTGTCAAATCAACTGCGACTAAAGGTAGTTAAAGGTCACAATGTCTCCAAATAGCATAAAAATAATCTTGTGGTATTTGTCTGGTAAATTTCATACTGTTTCCATTGATTTACTTTTGTGGTAGAGTTTTAGTAGTGCAAAAATCAACTTTTATCAGAGGTGAGATCAACATTTCTGAGTACACTGAAGTGTTGATTTCAATAAAGTAAAGACTGATTATGAATTGTGACGTTTTTTTTTATGGCTAATACTCAAACACAGTCGGATGCAGTAAGCCATGAAATCTGCCCACTAACGCTGACAGATCTCAAGCAGCAAGTTTTGAAAGACCATGTTCATCTTTCCACCTGCTAGTTTTCTGATAACCATTCATTCGCGACTTTCCCATAAGATTACGTTTTCAAAGAGGCTCTTCAAATCGTACATGTTATGGGTTTATATTTAATGAGAGTCTTCTTTGAAAAGCTCCCATCACTTTTGAGGTTTGGCAGCTTGAATTGCACACTGTGTAGAAAAGCTGACATTTCCTCTCTCCACCGTGGCACGCAGAGTGGAGTCGTGGTGGCTGGAGTCGTAACGTACGCGTCAGGCTTCAGCTGTTGTGGAGACTCAAGTGGATCCACCTGATGGTGAAGAAGCTAAATTAGACTGTCACTGTTGGTGATTTTGGCGTTGATGATTATAATGATGATGATAATGACAACGATGATGACATTTATTTATTTTTATTATATTTATTTTTATATTTAGCAACCCATGGAACAACCCACAGTGACACGGGGAGACATTCTGATAAGCACCTCTTAGTAAATGCATTTACAAAAAAAAAAAATAGGGCCTAGATGATATTTGAGTTTTGTTTGTATTGCTCTCTCTATACAGTATATAAAACATACTCTTGCTGTCTTTCATCATTTTATATATTTATATTTAAAATATTTATAATATATTTATAGCATCTAATTATATTTTGGCTGTCAAGAGTTTTTTTTTTTTGAAAGAAGAATCTTATGCTCACTAAGGCTGCACGGTTTGATTACAAATACAGTACAATTTAAAATAACTATTAATAAATTGCATTTATTAAATGCAATTTATTCCTGTGATGGCAAAGCTGAATTTTCAGCAGCTATTACTCCAGGCTTCAGTGCCACATGATTTTTCAGAAATCATTCTAATATGCTTATTTGGTGTTAAGAAACATGTCTATTATTATCATTTTTGAAAATAACTGAAGCATCAAGTTTGGCAGTTGAAAACTGCATATCATCAAAACTTCAACATTGTACACTGTAGTAATTACCATTCAACTGATAAATAACTCTTAATAGCCAAAGCCATTTTTCCCTTGCATTTGGCTTGTGCCGAGTGTTAATCTTGTATCCCAGTGGCCAAATTGAGTTATTTTTTGATAAGAATGAACGATAGAAACATTCTTGTCCTTTTGAAAAACAATGTCAATTTAGCCCTCTAGAATCTAAAATGTAAAACACACGATGTCAAATTCCAATGTGTATGAAGTGAATTTTCCTCTAGTGTTACTTTGTGCTTGACTTGACCTCTAAAGATTAGACAAATGAGGACAGAATTAATGACTAAATGGGTGTGTAAACTGAGGTTATTTGCCAGAAGAAAGGTCGTTGTGCTGCTCCTGCGTGTATTGATGATGTTACACGATACGGCTGAGCCAACGTACCCAAGGCAACCTTTTTGAGTTTAATCTAATAAAGACGCAATATCAAATTATCTTCACATTTTCCACTTCAGTGTCAGCAAGAGATATTCTCACAGGTTTAAGTGTGCTATGACCTGCAATGGTGCATGCATATTCCTCTCAATTACCACAAAATATGACAGTCTTGTGTATTGCATGTTTATACTTGACATGCATATTTAAAGCTCGAGCAAAGAAAGAACAAAGCTCAATATTTATTGGCATTTTGCAGTCTGCCCTCTGTAGTTACAAAATAGTGTTAATGAGCAACCAAGGACTAAAAAAAAAAAATGTAACAAAGAGCTCTTAAAACTTCTTAAACCAATGTCTGATCTATATTTAATAATACATGCATATTTAAATGTGGAGTTTTGGGATTGTCTGAGAGAACGATTGAACAAATCTTACTACTACACATATATCTAGCCGTCCTGTGTTTTAATAATGAATTTCAAAGAATAATTTGTAAGAGATAGCACGTAAACTTGCTTTGCAAGAGGCATTTTAGTATGCGCACTTCAGAGCCATAATCTTACTCACTTACGGTGAGTCAGATTAATAAACTTTTGAGCACACTGTCAAGATATGGCGTCAATTTAATACACTTTTGTTAACCCAGCCAGTCTAGTCACAATTGCATTTGAAATCTAAATGAAATATGTGAACAATATGATTTATGATTTAATTTCTGATGTAATATAAAACTATAAAACTCCAGCACCTTGACTGACTCACAACCTGCACTTCTGGCCGGCATTTTTTGCTCTTCATTTGCATAAAGCGGAGAATTTCTCAACATTTGAACGCTCTTAACTCTTCCTCGGATCCTCTGTCAACCTCACAGAGCAAAGGTTTTGCTTGGCCCTCATAGAGATGAATTGAAAACCTCTGCTCTTCTCACGTTAGGGGCTGTGGTAGTAAATGTCTTGACCTTAAAATAAATAATGTATTCAAATGGCAGCATCTAAAGTAAATAACACTGTTGATGAATAGAACATTATCTCCACTCGATAACCTCTCTTTCTGCCCAGCAGTGTAACAAATTCCAGAGCTTGGGGCATCAGCGCTGATCCACAGTGGCCGTCTTCCTCCAAACCACATTTAACCTTACGTTCATGACCTTCTGCCCAGAGCACAACAACAATGCAAAAGCATTAGAAGAGTGTTCAAGGTTATTTTCAAACTTATGTAACTGCATCTGTGGCATGCTGTCCAAGACAGTCATTTCAGCTCATTCCTTAAAGGAGTGGTTGATTGCGATTTCAAATTTTTTTTTAACGTTAGTTAGTGTGTAATGTTGCTGTTTGAGCATAAACAATATCTGCAAAGTTGCGGCGCTGAAAGTTCAATGCAAACGGAGATATCTTTTAAAATTCTGGCAGTTTAATGCCTACAAAAACGGCTCGTAGGGACTACAACGAGTTACTTCCCGGGTATGTGACATCACAAACCCAGACAAACCCCGCCCCCGGGAACATGCAGCAAAGGGG
>NW_015655572.1:641724-647729 GCF_001515625.1 Sinocyclocheilus rhinocerous | reverse complement strand
TCTTATAACGATTCTAATGGATTCACAAGTTTCAAAATCAATGTTCTAAAGCAGCGGTTCTTAATACTGTTCCTCGCCTCGCCCTGCTCTGCACACGCTCTGCATCTCTCTCTCAATCTCTCATTCAGATCACCAGCTCAGCTCCAACAATGAACTGTTCCATTTATCCATTTATTTTCACATAGCTATGAGAAGCGTTATGGATGGACACGCGTGCGGTTGCCGTACTGTATTAAACCTTTAATCAGCTTTAAATAATACCGTACATTAAAAGCTAACAGAAGCAGTAGCATTTACAAATAACAGCGTATCTAAAAGTATGAGACAACAACAATAAAAAAACATACCATTAAAAGCCGTGCTTGCACAGGTACTGCGTGATCCTCTTCACTAATGTCCTCTGCGTCTCATTCGGGCTCAAACTGATAAGCAATATAGACGATGCCATTGTTTACAATACAACCGGAGCACAGGCCGCTGAGGTGAGGGGCGGGACATTTAGACGCGCACTAGAGGCGGTTTAACGAATCACAACACACTGGGCCAGCTAACCAATCAGAGCCCATCACGTATTTCTGAGGGAGGGGCTTCATAAAAGCAGGAAATGATCAGCACGTTTATGTGAGAAGGGACAGAGCGGTGTAGAATAAAGGTAGATTATGTGAAAAATAATGTATGTTTTTTTAAGGATTAACACATGTTAGACTGCACCCCATGAACACAATCAAGCCTAGAAAAAAACCCAGTGAACCACCCCTTTAAATTGGAGGAATGACTGAAAATCAGAAACATAATTCACAATTTATAATTTACAATAATACACTTGCAAAGATGCAAAGCAAAGATGACTCTTGTATTTTTGTACTTTGATGAATGCTTCAGCAAAAATGTTTGTTTCTTTGAGCTGTTAAGTTGTTGAGGTTGTCATTTTAAAGCAGGACTTTTAGGTATAGGAGCATTCATTTGGGTGAATTTGGGAAGATCTGAAAATGTAAACTTAAAGTCTGGGCTGTATTTATATTATATATTGAACTCATACATATTTAAATTGGAGAGGTTGGGGATTGTCTGAGCGAATGATTGAACAAATCTTATTGCTGACAAACATTGTCTTATTAATGTTTTTAAGTATTTAGCTTTTATCTTTTTATAAAGCATATTTACCTAGTGTGACAGCAGAAATGTCACAAAATATGCACGCACATACTGTATAAACTACTGGTGAAAAGTTAATAAAAAGTTTAAATAATTAATAACAAGTTGTTATAGGGCTGAACGATTTTGGAAAATAATCAAATTGCGATTTTTTTTACCAATATTGCGATTGCGATTTAATATGCAATTATTTTTTTAAAGCTCTTTATGTTCTGTATTATTCAAATAAAGACCGTTACTCTATTATACTCTACAAATATATCTGGTATATTGCATGTGTTGTTTGTATGTTTCCCTATTAGATTAGCTGAGTTACCACTCGTATTTGTATTAGTTAAAGCCCTAAAACACTGATCTTCAGGTGTATGTATGTATCTTTGGTTTAATCTATTCTAAATGTTTGTTTCTTGGTATCAAAATGATCTGCTATCTATTTCTCAAACAATGATGTACAGTATGTGATTGTGAAACGCATCTTACTATTTGTAGCATATTTTGGGTAAAACTGCACCGATCTTCCAGACCAGCAATAAACATGCAAATGGGCCATAAACAAGAGACAAAGAAAGTTTCTCCCGCTCAAAATTCGTGCCTCTGATTGGCCATTCCACCTAAAAGGGGGTGTGAATACAAACCCTCAAAAGGCATTAGCCCGAAATAATCTTTGCTCAGAAACCCTCTTCGTTTGAGACAACACCTTTTCCAAGACTCTCAAGATCTTCCTCTTGAGTTTTATTTTCCGGCAGTTTTTATCTTCAAGTAACTTTAGTCGCTGTGGACTTTTCCTTCTTCAGAAGAACCAGAAGTAAAACCTCCAGCTCACTCCTAACGAACTTATCAAAGACCTCCGTTGTCTACCTCATCAGGACTCTTGTTCAGCAATCGAAACCAATGCAAGTAACCGTTTACAATTATTTAGATGCGTGTTTAAGTTTCAGCCCCTTTTAAGGTGATTTTTGATTCTGTGATGTTTCTCAAAGGTTGTGTCTAAAATTGATGTGAAATACTGCCATCCTTTTCTTTTCTCTCTCTTTTTCTTACTTTGCTTCATTCTGTATGTGTTTTGCTTAGTTAGTTATATGTTAGATATAGTTTCATTTATTAAATCCCTTATATTCACAACTGATTGTCTCTGTTTGCTGCTCACAATTCGAAGTCAATGAATGTGTGAACCCTTGCTACATTTTGCTAAATTACTGCTAGCACTGCACAAAGAAGGACAGATTATTCTTCCTTGGCCAGGAAAATAATCTTTCTTTGAATTGATAAATGATTATTTTGTCTGCTCGGTGGACGGACAGATCAAGTAATGGTAATATTGATTCTGCTACAGTTAATTCAAAGATCTAATCTAAATATTTATTATGAATCATAACCAGTTATAATTCGTCATAAATATTTCCCTTGTTGGGCTGATTTACTACAGTGAAAAATTATTACAGTTTAAAATAAATTTTATCAATTACAAAAATTTAAAATATAATTTATTTCTGTGATGGGAAAGCTGATTTTCAATGTCAGTGTCCTTCAGAAATAATTTTAATATGCTATATACTGATTGAATTATTTAAAACTTTTAACTGGTAATGACAAAAGTGATTATATATGTACGTGTGTGTGTGTATATATGTGTGTGTGTGTAAAACTTGTATAGTTATATGAGCAGCTTTGATATTACCTCTGTGTGCAATCGAAAAAAAAAATGTTTTGATTGACAACAGGGTGAGTAAATTACAGAATTTTCTGTTTAAAGCAATTAATGCTACTTGATTTAGATTTGACTGACCAAATTTAGCTTCAAAGTTTGATAAGACAAACAGCTTTTTTTTGTCTCTCAACAACATGTAACTTTTTTATTAAAGTTCTACAAAAAGTTTTGGAAGTTGCTTTCAAATAAATTTGACTTCAAAAATCTGAAGGGGAAGGTTTAAATGTGCACAATGCTTTGGCCCTGCAGACATCATCTTTTTACATTTAGCTCTATTTCTCAGTCTTTAGAAGATGTTCACGAAGGGAATCGTCCTTATACTGCAGAGATCCTATGATCCAAACCACAAAGCATTCATGTCCATCTAAAATGGTTAAAGAAACCACAAAACATGCCGTAAGTGTCTTTAAGGAGATACAAACAAATAGATGTGATTAAAATCATACATAGTAATATAAGGGTAGATGGTTCTACCTGCAGTTTTACTCCATCAATGTCTAAATTAAAGCAAAGCTGCAAAACTCTAATCCTCTGAACAGCAGGCCTCATTACTGACTGCCTCTCTCTATTGATCCAAACTAAACAGCTCACGCATTTGCTCTGCTTTGTTCCATGTGGTGATGTTTGCTGAACAGACATTCCTCAGGTATACATTACTTCAAAGTATGAGATCCATACAGTGTGGCGCTAAATCATTACCCTCTAAATAATCCCTGTATTCTGAATACGTCTCTTTAGAAACATTTTAAATCATTCATAAGGATTGTCCTCAGAGTTACACAAAAGAGAAAGTCCAGAGAATGAAGAAAGATATAGATACAGCCTCCTTTATCCTATAGTCACATTCTTTACAGCATGTACTAACACCTCTTACAGCTAGAGTGGTTCCTATTAGTAGGAAACGGTTGGCTGGATTGTGACCTTTTCACATTCATCCTGGTGTGAAAATGAAGCACATTTGAGCTCTGTTCTCTCTTTTGATAGAATCTAGTTATAGAAGTATGAGGGAGTTTGCAGAATCTCCTTTTTTCTACTCTCTTTTTTTTGCTTGATAGTCTGCTCCTTCTTGTTGGTTTCTTGTCTTTTGTATTCAGTAACGTAGTAATTTTACGTTAATAATTTGTAAAGCTGTTCTCTTTTGTGTAAAACTGCATTTTCATGCAACATTTGAGTTTTTATTTTATTTTGGAGACATTTGAGCTTTTATTTAAGCTCTTTTCTCTCATTTAACACCATTTACACTATTTATGTAGGCCTGCATATGAGGGAGTTTGGAACATATTATCCTTCTTGTGCTTTATTTGAGTTATTTGTTGTTATTTTCGTGTTGAAATATGACATTGTTGATCATTTGCTTAGTAGGAAATAGGAAGCAGCCTTCCTTTCTTCCTTCCTGATTTCTTGTTTTTGTGTTTGTGTTTATTCATTAGTTATTTAAATTTATTACACTCTTAAAAATAAAGGTGCTTCAAAAGGTTCTTCACAGCGATGCCATAGAAGAACCATTTTTGGTTCCACAAAGAACCATTCAGTCAAAGGTTCTTTAAAGAACCATCTCTTTCTTATCTTTTTATAATCTGAAGAACCTTTTTTTCACCAAAAAGAACCTTTTGTGAAACAGAAAGGTTCTTCAGATGTTAAAGGTTCTTTATGGAACCATTTAGACAAAAAGGTTCTTCTATGGCATCGTGAAGCACCTTTATTTTTAAGAGTGTAGTTTGTATAAAACTGCATTTTCTGCTCCATATTATTTGTGGTTATTTGAGACATTTGAGCTGTTCTTCCTTTAATATAATCTAGTTGTGTACTATGAGAGAGTTTTTCCTTTCTTTATCTTGACCTTCCATCCTTTCTTCATTAATATTGTTTTGCTTTTTGGCTTATTTCACAGTTTTACTTATTACTGTTACTTTATTATTTTGCTGTTAATTTCATGTTGATTATTTGTTTGTTAGGGACTCGAAAGCTGTATTGCTGCTCGACTTTTGAGCTCATTTGAGACATTTGAACATTTCTCTTTCTTTTAGTCTAATTATATCATAACAACTTCCTTTATTTCTTTCCTTCCTTCCTTCTAGTAATTTATTAGTAATTTTATTTTATGTAGTCTTTTATGTTGTTTACTATACCACTCATGGGTTTATCTTCCATTTTCATGCGAAAGTATGGCATTGTTTATTGTTTGTTTGGTGGAAACCAGGAAGCTGCATTGCTGCTCGACTTGTTTAAAATTCTGCGTGCTTAGAATAAAAGATGAAATCTGGGATAGAAAGCAAATACATATTTTCTTTAGAGCCATTTATGCAACACGGCAGGAAAATAAGATGAAGGAAGGATAGTGCCCTATATCCTACCGAATACATATATAAATACATAAACAGCATAGGAAACTATATTTTCACTATAGAGTATTCCAGAAGAAAGGGAAGAAAGTTATAAATGTCAGAAAACAGAGGAGATAATAGTGTTCTGAGCAGGAGAATGTGCAGAAAATGAAATACAGAAAGAAGCAGAGTGAGCATGATTGCTGTACATCTCTACAGCAAAAACAAATCAATACTTTGGGCAGATGAATCAAATCCGGCACATCAATCGAAATCCCAAAGGATTGTTGAACGCTCCCTAACTCTGTCTTCCCATTATTTTCCAATCCCTCTGATATCCCTTAGAAACACAACACGATCCACAATACAACCTCAATATATGACATGACAATGCTCCTTCAAAGTGTTTTTAGGCGATGAGGAACATCAAATCATAGATTACTCATATCCAACATAACTACAGTACATGCCACAGTGACATAGCATAAAATTCCCTCTTGCACTTAAGTCATTGTGCATGAGCCAACTCACTCTCATAACCACATAGAGCACATTTTCAAGCCCTCCAGCTTTCAGGTCACAGTAAAATGAAAAATGTCTTTAAAACTCAGCAAGGGAGATTTATTTCTCGGCTAATTTTCAGAAGCCCTCACTAAAGGCAGCAGGCACAAAGCTTTTACTTAGTCATTTGATTTTTTTCACAGATGTCTGTATTTATTTATTTTTGATTTTTTTTCATAACATTGCTGTAGGTTATTTATTATGCATAAAATTTGATTTCTATTTTTCGTCACAAGCCTCAAAAAAAAAAAAAAAAA